>NC_142249.1:10645628-10947697 GCF_052056855.1 Sturnus vulgaris | reverse complement strand
GAAAAATTATGGCTTTGTGACAGTCAAATATTAGCTGGAAAAAAAGCAAAAATCACATTGCAATATGGTCTCTGGCACGCCTAAAACAAAGAGCCCTAAGGGCAGCAACAAAGCAGTAGCTGTACAAAAGTTGCCATACAAAAGGAAACAATACAGAGAAATAAAAGGAAATTAAGGCCCAATCTTGCCATAACATTTCCTTCTCCAAAACAAAAATCACTGTCAGTGTTCCAGTTCCAAGAAGACACTAAAATTAATTATTAAACAGGAAATTGCCTCCTAGCAGAGATAAAGACAGACATCACTGCAGGCGAGGCTGTGAAGCAGCAGAACAGTGACACGCTAAAACCCTGCTCCTCCCAATTTCGTGACATCTGTGGACATCAATGAAGTCGTGTGTTTCAGATGAATGTTGTACCTTCAAATTTTCACATTGAGATCAACATTATTATGAGCTCCTCCCTTTTCCTCCTCTGCTTTGCCTTCACACCTCGCTTTGGCTGCACCTGCCTATCTTTATGTCCATCCATAAATCTTTCCTTCCTCCTCCTTTCCTGAGATCCAGCAGGAGAGGGGAGGGCATGAGCAGCCAGGTGGGTGTGTGGCTGTTAACTGAGCTTAACCCACCACGTTATTTTATCCCAGCTTTGTTCAGAGTAAGAACTAGTTCTGCATGTGTTTTTAGGGACAAGGCTAAAGCTGATGAATGGGTGTGAAATGCAGAGTTTGTCCTAGCACCTACAGTAAGTCCCCAAACCACCTTTCTCCACCAGATCAGTTTCTCCAGCTTGAAAGATTAAGCAGTACAAACACGTGAAAGGGTGAACTCTTGCTGCCACGGGAGCACTGGTGATGGCTTTGGCTGCTTTAAGAGCCTGGCCCACTACTCTCAATGCTCCTCGTGGGCAGGCAAGCATCCCCCCTGGCTCAGGGATATCACAGGATATCTGGAGACACCACCAGAGACTGCCCCTGCCCTGCAGAAGTGGCCAGTGTGCTGAGGAGGTGGGCAGTAAAACTGGCTCCCTCTGAGCACAGGGCAAGTGGATTTTCAAATGAGCCAGAAGATGCCTTAGAATGAAGCTGGGGTAGTGACTCCCTCAGAGGATACATTAAAGCAAAGACAGGGGACTGAGGATACAGATGCTGAGGAATTGCATCCCTCAGGGAGATTTATGGGTGACTGAATCTGAGCTATTGCTGCTGCTGAAAACTTCCATTTCCCTAAATTGCCTTGCTGGCTGAGATCAAGCCCTTTGTACTTTTTCTCATACACCAACATCACTTTTTGCAGAAGAAATGGCAAATAAATTCCTTCATAAAGTCACAATATTACTTCAACTGTCACTGAAATGAGAAGATAAATTTGAAATTAATTTTCAGAAGAGTCTAATTTACCAATAGTGTCATCATGATTACCTCACATAATAAATATTTTGATATCTCTAGACATTATTCAGTACCCAAATGATCTATCTTAACAGAGATACCATCCAATATTAAATGCCCTTTCCACTCTATCACGAGGTTTTTCAGCTGCATCATCTTCAAATCAGAACTCTACTACACAGGGAAATTTATGACATTATGTAGATAAAATAGAAAGATGCAATAACAGTTTTTGGAGGTCATAACTAGAAATATTACCTATAACCACGTAATAGCAAAGAAGAAAATAACAAATTTCATTCATGCTATAGGTAGATGCCTATACACATAACTTTGCAATTTGAATTCAAGAGAAAAAAAAACACCAAAACTTTTAACAAGGAAAAAGTAATTTATTTGGGGGAACACAACTGTCTTGAGGACATCCTAAATAGAACAACTGCTGAAATGATGTTAGTTATGGCTGGTCTGTGAAACAGTTACTCTATGCTCAGAGATTCAACAGAGCACGAGCTTACATTTCCGGAGCCCTTTTGGACTGGAGTTCTGCTTCAAATCTCATTTTTCCCAATTTCTTATTAATTTAATGATATCCATTCCTACCTTAAATATAGCAGTGGAAAGAAAATTTCAGTTGGAATATGGAGTTAGATGGCATAAGGTTGCTATACATTTACTTCATTAAGGCAGGGCTTTGAAGAAAAGCTCAAAAAGTTTTTATGGCTAAAAAGTATTTCATCTGTTAATATGCATCATTCTAAACAAGCCATTGAAGCTTAAGATCATATACTGCTAAAAAGATCTAAAATCTGAGAAGGCATGATCTAAACAGTAAAGGGTTTGTGGAATAAGCTTTGGGACAGAATAGCACCAGGATTAATACCTCAGTTTTTGTGTTAATTGAGATGTAGTGTTCACCTTTGGCAGGTGGTGGGTGCACTTATAGGTTGGGACTGGCAGAGACTGCTGAGCTAAGCCAGGACTGGAGCTAGGGGCAGGTCAGACCTACAGCAAAAATAAACATCCAGAAGCACACTGCCAATATGCCCTGAGAAGTGATGCCTAAGCATTGGGCTAGGCAAAGACAAATAGGGTTTAGGCTGGAAGAACACTTGGATCTAAGGCAAAATCTTGTTTATAGAAACCTGCCAAAAACCACAAAGGCTACAAAATTTATCCCTGGAAGTTTAATGGCAGTAGCTCCAATCTCCATCCATTCCCCAGCCAGGTCTGGCTCACAAAAGAGCATACCTCGGGCAGTATGAACTGATGCCTGGCTTTGTTATCCAAGCAGAGAGATGAGAAAAATACCACGAGTATTATATGAGAATTCAACCCCTCTGGATCAGCCTCTGGCTGTTTTAGGGTGCAGAAATCCTGTATTGCATCGGTTCGGGATGTGGCCCTGAGTTTTAACGAGGACAGATATGCACAGACATACACAAACACACAGGGAGTTTTGTACCCTAATAATCTATGATACAGTAGCTCATAATACTAGAAAATGCCTTGGAGGGATTTTCAGTATGATTAGTTATATTTTAATAAAGTAGTTAATAAAGGAAATTAATATCATCTCTGAGACAAAAGCACTACAATAAACCCAGGAAGGCCATTTGATCCCAGGTGATCTGCCAACAACCCTATAGCTTAATACTAACTTGAATAACATCTCACCCTCTTTCTGGCTGTCCCTTCTTCCCCTTTCCCTCAAGTCAGAAGTCTGCTTTTTGATGTTTGAATTAAAGATTGTTCATCTCACGCAGTTCGAAGTTCAAGATCCTGCTTGTGTGTGGCATGACCTCTTATTAACTGGAAAATTTTACTCAAATACAGACTCTGTGATGAGACGCCAGCAATTGGATGCAGTTTCCACAGCAAAACTTGTGTCACTCAGCTTCCAAACAAGCCTGCATTTAGTGAACTAAAGGAGTTGTTTGGTGGCACAGCTAAGAGCTCACAAACACACACAGTCTGACAAATTCTTTTCAGCCAGCGTCAACAGCATCCACAGACAGACAGGCATTTCAAGCCTCAGTTCTTCTGAATCAGAGAGGATGAATCAGGATGAATAGTTTCAGCCAAACAAGAATATTTAGAGTTTTTATGTATCTCATCTAGGAACAGCATCACATAGTACCAGTGAATAAATAAATAACCTGCAAATAAATAAATGACTGAATATGATCCTTTGAGCTTCATCAGTCACCTTTTTCTATACCAAAAAACCAGATCCTAGCCCACTCCATCTTGTTTATGGCTGTAAACGATTTGCCACTCAATTTACTTTTGCTTTGATTTCAATTAATAAAGGATTTAATAAGATTTTTCCTTCTGAAGTCTTTGGACAGAACTGTTGTAAAATATACTAGATAGAGACCTGCTATAAGTAAAAATAACTTCAAATGAAGATGTAGCTGTTGAATTCACTTCTGAGATTCCCTGCAGGCTTACAATACAAGCACTCTATTCCAAACATAATGACAGGCATAATAAATTAATGACTTGTATTTATGAATATAACATTATTTCAGGGATAGCACATACACACTTATCACATCACACTGTCATAATATTTGTTTGATGTTCATATAAGGGCACAGTTAAGAAGAGAGTGTTCATCACCTTTTTATTAAGGTGACAAAAAAATGAGAACCATCTCTCACTTGGAAGAAGCTTGTTTGGAAATAATTTGAAACACTAGCCCTCTCAGGAGAGGCAGCAAAAATATCTCTTCTATCATCTTACAAGAGTAGCCTGTGAGCCACGTTAATCATCTTGGACTGAAATTTATAACAACATATGGAAGACTTGCCTCACTATTATTAGAAGTTTCATATGTGTTCCTCAACTAATTTAAGGGTCACTCCTGCTTCGAACATTACACCCCAAGTAATAAGTGCTATAACAGGTCATTTGCATTCAGGAAATTATTTTTGGAAGAAGCTCCTGCTTGATGCAAAAGGGCAAAGGACAGTGGAAACTAAAGTCAAGAATTGACTTCCCTTGGGCCCTGATCCACACAGGGTTTGCAAGTCCATATGATAGTTTAATTCAGTTTCAAAGGATTTTGGTAATACTGCCTTTGGAATATTTTGTCTTCAGTGATATTTTGACAGGTTTTATTAGTATTTACTCATGGCTTTGAGTATGTGCTTCTTAAAGAGCAGAACTGCACACAAGATTTGGTCTCTTCAACCAGCACTGTGACTTCTTGTACCTTTATCATGCTTCAAATTTATTGTTATTTCATCTTTAGAAAGAAGAAAGCCACTTCATGTTATACTATCTCTGTCTTGGATTCTGTATTATAGGCATGAATAAAGAATTAATGAAAAGCTGTCTGCACCCTTTTGGGTACTGATAGAGCTCCTCAGTTCTCCCTAGCAGAAAACATAAGCAAGGTTTTGTGCTCCCCCCTGCAGTGAATTTGATGGTGTTAGAAATGTTTACACAGGCATGCTGATGATGATACCATTGCACTGCAATTGTACCCATACCCCACCCTCCTCCCCAAAATCAAAACCCACCAAGCTTAGTCCTAAAGCCATGAAAAGCCATTTTGGAAGGCTCTCAGCCAATTCCAGAAGTCATCACTGAGCATCAGTTAAGTGAACAAAGTCTGTTTATTTAAGCCCTGAAACACTTCTTTTCCCTCATGAATTTTCTTTAAATATAGTCATGCTGCTCCTACACTCGAGCATACAGCAGATGGAAAATAAATTTATTCTAGTTTATTTCCTGAACACTGAGCATGCAGCAGGCAAAATCACAGGTGGTGGTGTATACACTGGCTGCATGATACACCACTGGGTAGTAGTAAAAATAATGTTCCATTTTACTTTTACCCCGTGAGGACAAGTACATTTCAGATCTTCTAGAGGAATCAAATCTTGTCTTTGAAAAAGGTTGGGTTCTTATCTACTGTTAAGTTACATTTAAGGGGTGTCACTGATACAAGTACTTAGTATTCTAATTATCACCCAGTAAAATCAAGAGCAGTATTTAAAACTATTACATGATTTAAAAAAACTTAATAATACATTGTTTGCACAAATCTAACCTATGCAAATTTGGTTTTAGATCAAAGACATTTCCATCCTCTAGAAGTAGCCAGAATCATCCAAAATGGGATAATTTAGTGCTGCTTTTTAAGAGCCACAATTCTCATGAGGTTTGGCCATAGCTAAATGGGAAGCACTTTGAGAAAAATGCTTTCATTCTGCCGTCCAGTCAGACAAACCTGTGGAGCAAACAAGGCGTACTCAGCCAGAGGAACAACTGAATTACCTGCAAAGGGTTTCATGTTTATTACTCCTTTTAAAAAAGGAGTTATTATTTAAAGAGAATGCCACTGGGGATAGCTTAATTAAAAACTTATCTTCAACATGCAGGTGCTTTTTTTGTAACTTCCATATACTGGTGTGCAGAATGAGTAAATATAGGACAAGTCTAGTTTATCTGCATCTTTATAATCTATATGTTACCTTGCTAGATATACTGTAGACATTTACAGAATACTGTTGATTATTCCATCTCCAGAGAAAGAAACTCCTTGCAGCATAACCCTAGAGAAGGGAGACAGAAATGATACAGAGCTGAAGAACCAATACAAAAAAACCAGAGCTATTTACTATAGGAAAAAAAAAGAAAAATATAAATTATCTAAAGTTATGCATGGAACAGAGAAGGAAGATAAGAAATCACTGATTTCTCATAAAAATAAATTAAAAATTAAGAGTACAATAGACCATATAATGGAATTGAAAGAAAAGACACTCCATAGGGGTTAAAAAAGAATACCCAATATATAAGGTGCTTACAGGAGATGCCACCATTATAATGGATTTAGAGCACCCAGATTTACTGCAGCATGCACCTCAAAGTTTGGAAAGGATTTTTGATCTCATGCTTTGACACCAAAGCCAGTCCTTAGGAGAGCTCAAGGTGTGAGCATTATGCTCACACAGATGATTTTGCAGGCTTGCTGAGATTCCTTGAGGATTGTGCAGTTTCCTAGCGCCCATGATTTTGGTAATATAACAAAAAATAAACAAACAGGCACAGGTTATCTCTGATTTCACAGCCTCAGCCAAAATTGGTGAGGTATTAATTAAACAGCAGAAAACAGAAAAGCATGTATTTCAGAGAATATGCAGCTTAAAGACAGTTTCCCTGGAAAACAAAAGACAGGGGTGAAAACCAGAAGACATAATGGAAAGACAAAAGAGCAGCTCAGTTTAAAAAGTTTGCATTCCCTATAGACATGTTTCCCTTCATACCTCTGGATAAAGCCCCTTGAATGTGATAAAAAAGAAACCCATACATTTTAAGGAATTAGCAATTAGTAAGCACAGAAATATTAATCAACTGAATGTTAATGCTTAGATCCAAGAATACAACCCTGAGAGTCAGCAATGAGATATTGAAAAATATTTGCATTACATCGTTACAAAAGCAGAGAAACCTTACCAGGCTTGTTTGAATGGGAATGAAAGCAACCTGAATTCCTGGCTCCCAAGGATTTTATCATATGGATGCAAAGCCTGTTGTGGAGGTGTGAGACTCCTCAGACACTCACAAGAACTGCTCCAAACCCATTAGCTTTTTGGTTGATTACAACTCTTTAAGAAGATTTGTGTTTTAGTGTGGTCCTCTATTTAAATACCTGCTCTCACTTTCTATCATTTGTAGAGTGCCAAAAGAGCTTTTCCTAAACCAAATCCACTCGATTTTATAATGGCTCCTGCAACTGCCACGGAAATTTGCAGATGGAGTACCTGGATGCAAACTGTGATGGATATTTCTTTCCCCTGTGCTGTGAGGGGCGAATGAGCCAGTGCAGATAAGATAAAATTATTTCTGTTCTTTAGCCATGTCTAACACCAACTTTCTTCTCCAGCTGAGCTGGGTCAGTGCCAGTGTATTTGGGCAAGCTGGTTCCAGGTCCTCATTTCTTCCCTTGCCTTTGGTTCCCTTCTTGGCACTTCTCAGGAGTAAAAAATGTGAGGAAAGTGTCTCCCAAAGCAAAGCTGGAAAATGTACTTGTCCTCAGAGGAAATCTGAATTCCCCCCAAAATTAAGTCCAAATAATACACTCCAAGCTCAAGTCACTGCTGGAAGGTGGGAAAAAATATTTGCTTAGCATCACCATAACCTACAGCTGGGAGAAGAGGAGCCACCATGCTCCATAGCTGTTTCTTCACAGGCACCTGCAAGAATGTATGTTGGTCTCCCCTTAACCTCCACAAATTCCCAGGATTGGGAATGTTTGTGTTGTGTGTTCTTGTGCTTTATGTTTTTATACTGAAAGAGAAACTCCATGGGGACCGTGCTGTGAGAAAACGGAATCTTTTATAAGCTAACAAAAAAGAATACACCTCATACCTTGCTGTATGGAGAAATTACTGACAGATGTGACTTTCTCACTGTCTGCAACCACAAATTACACCATTATACTGAAAAAACCCCACTTTTCAATTAGATTCTCTCTAGAAAATAAAAATTAAATTTTGTGCTTGCACTGGTATTTGCTGGTGTTATCCTCCGAGTTTGGACTTGCTGCACTGTTTTGTTTCACTCTGGGCTAACACAGCTTGGGGGCATTCAAAGAACTTCTTCAAACACAGCACATCAAATGCAAAACTAACATCTTTTCCCTTGTAATGTGCTTGCTTCAAAATTACTCACAGAAGAGGCTACAAAATTGCCTACCAGCTTTTCTCCTCTTGTTACTCTTTATTAGTTCTAAATGGCTGAAAGAACATGAAATTTAGCCCTATACAGCAATATAGAAATTTTTAAAAACCCAACATCTGTTAATCTGAGTTATTATTAAAAATTATTAGTTTATATCAATATCAGGTGATTCTACACGTTAGCCCAAAGTGCAAAATGTTCCCATCACTAAATAATTAGCATTTCTAAGTACAGCATTCTTCCTATGTGAACTGTGAGCACACATTTCATACCACTCCAGATCCATACTGAAATAAGTAACTCCTTCATGTTATTTTGATAAACCTTATTTCTTGTAAGAAACGCACAGAATTTGTCAGGTAGCACAACTGTGGAAAGTATTTTGTGCCATTATGATCCCCCATCATACATCAATTAAAGTTTAGAATTAGCAAAGCAGGCAACTGCACAATTCAATAGTTATTCATTAATTTTCCTTTGTTCTAGAGGGTTTGGAAAAAAAAGCTTCAATTTCTTAATGTTGAGCTGCTTCAGTAAATTATAGAAAGTATAATACAGTAATTTGATGTAGTCAATTTTATTTCCATTTTGCATTGCATTCCTAATTGTACCATCAATCTCTTTTATTAGTATGCTCTGGAAAGTCTTAAGTTTGGTCAAGTGATTATATTTTTAATTGATCATAACCTCAGCTTTTGTATGAAGCAAGTCTTTTTTCTTCTGAAAACTTCAGAAGTAGTTGTGAAGTTCCTCAGATTCATGTACTGGAAAAACCCTGCTACAAAGTTCACTCAACATAAAAAAATCTTTGTGTAGTTATCACAAAGTCAGTAGCAAACAAATAACTCTGTATCTATTAATCTGGGTATCCACGGAATATTTTTCTCCATTAACTCTTCCATATCTACTCACTAAAAGCCATTCTCCACCCTTCATTAGGCTAGGACGCCTTAAAACTAAACTTTGAAGCAACAGCCACTGAAACAATTTCAGATTTCCTATGAGAATTCTGAATTTTAAGTATCCTTTCAATCATTTGCACAATCAGCAGAGAGTATAAAATCTTTACACGATTTCCATGAGTGTGGGGCATGGAGCCATGGACACAGTGATAGCTGGGCTCTTCACTATGAAGAGTTAATTCTTAAGTAGTTTTATCCTGCAGAATGATAGAGGGGGTTTGAAAGTCTTTTACTGAAGGTAGGAAAATCCCAAACAGTCAATTCCCATGTGGTTTATCCTTGTTTCCTATCAATCCCTTGGCTAATGCTGCCAACTAGCAGGCTGAAGGGAGAGAAAAATTTGAAATCCCAAGGATGAAAAACAACAACCAAGAGCAAACTTGTAAATTTTTAAAGCATCAGCCTTTGGAATTGTTAGGAATTGGAAGTGTGTGCTAGAGCAGCTAGAGGCAATTCCCAAGAGAAAAAGGCAGTAAAGCTAAAGCTTCAGCCAGTATAGGCAGCTTTCCTTCAGCTGATACTCTTATGTGATGATTCATAATGGAGCTCATAAATAGGGAAGATCTTTCCTGTATCAGCTGGGAGTGAAAAACAAATAGGAAAAGACAAAAATAAAGGAGGGGGAGTAAAAGCTGAGTTTCTTCTTGGATGCCCCAACACCTTTAAACAGTTGTACTAGTTATGTGAAAATCCTTCGAAGATACCTATTTATTTTAAAATTTTAGCATTTTTTTTTCTTTTCCTCTAAATCAGAATCAAATACACCAATAAATTTTATGCAGTCTCTGATCTGTTCTTTGTCTTCTAAAACCCTAAAGCAGCTTATGTGATTTCCTGTCTCTGCATTATTTTGTACAGGGGCTTTTATAAATACCTGATTCTTCTGGGCCTTACTTTAAAATAAGCAGCTTCCTCAGAAACCACAGCCTTTTGTGCCAGCTTTTTCCCATAATACACTTATGACATCAAATAACTTTCTAGAGTTACATGTTTGTAATAAGCTACATTTCATCATAAGAAAATAACTGATTAACTTTTTTCTATAGCGTTATTAAAAAGTTACATTACCAGCATTTTTGATGCCAGAATTGAATTGGGTAGCCTAGCTCTAAGTTGGAAATTTGACCTTTGCTGATGAATCTCAGATTCAAAGGCCTTCATGGATGACTGCAGATCTGAATGTTGCTTGATTTCTTGGAGAATGTTACCACCAGTTTTCATTCAATCCCTAGTGGCATTTGCCTCAAATTAGCCTGTCTAAAGCTAATTTGGACCACAGACCAGCACATGGCAGAAAGGAAAGAACTTAATTTCACCATTACTGCATCTTATTGATGGAATTCACCTTCCTCAAAGGTCTTTGCTTATGAGCCAGCAAGGCTGATTGACAGAGCTGTCAACTCGACTAGAAGGGAGAGGGGATAACATCAGGATTGGCCCTGACAAGCTGTGGGATGACATGCCAGGGTTAGAGGGATGGGATGCAAGCAAGAGCCCTGAGCTGGTGGCTCTGACACACTGGCTGTGCTGGAGCACACTTGAATTCTTACACAGATGAGCCAGGGGGTTGTGAGTGATCAGAGCCAAGCCGGAAACACCAGAGAGTTTTGACCAGTTATGTGTATAAAAAAAAAAAAAAAGAAAAAAAGAAAAGAAAGAAAAAAAAGGAAAAAGAAACAGCAAAAGGAAAAAAGACTTTTCAGAGCAGCCGCCCTCTCTTCCCAGCAGATGCTGTTCCAGAAGAACCCAGCAGAGGACAGGCCACTCACACAAAATCACTGACCTCCTGGCGTGAAAATCCCCTCCGAAGAGCTGTGCCTCGGAGAAAAGGCGAGCATTCTTGTAGCTAGTGATGCCGAAACAAAGTATTTCGGTATTTCAAGCACTTTGATTGTGTAAATGCACAAGTGAAACCTCTCCAAGCACGGTAACAACTCTTGAGAGGAATCCAAAGTTTCCCATCCATGATGCAGCAGCTGATGCAGCTATTTTAAAAGACATTGAAGAGGAAAGTCAGGATGAATGTCAGAAATTTTGGGTAAAAGCAGAAACCTACAACTGCAAAGAAAAGACAGCATCCTTTAAGAAGGGCAGAATCCTTAGAATTAAGTAGATTTAACAGGGCTCTTTTACAATATATATTATAAGATATATAGACACTATAGTACAGGCTGCAGAATAAAATCCTGAATACAAAAGGACTCAGAAAAACTGGAAGCTTTCACTCTACAGCATATTTCCTTAAGAGTTTTTAATGAATTTCATATACTTCCCAATCTGTTTCAAGGTTTCATTTCAACTATTATATCAGGTTGGTTCTGGAGCAATGTGTACTGGAACACACAGGAGAGGAAAAAGCAACAGGGCACTTTTGGCCTAATTCCACAGGCACACAAAAGCTGCAGGCAGGAGGGAGATGGCCAGAAGCTGAAGGTAATCCTGTGCAACTTCCCCAAATCCTGTGCTCAGCAGCATCTCTTGGGCAAGCTAGAGGTGCATGATGGGCTGAAATGGCCACAGCAGCCCTTTGCCACCAGTTTGACCTGTTCCCCCCATTTTATCCAGTGCTTGTGAGACATTTCTTAGCAGGCAGGACTCACTAGTGCAACACCCACAGCTCCTGAGTGGAGGAAATCATGTGCCAGACAGAGTGACATTTTGTCCTGGTACTCAAACCACAGGCCCAAGTACACCTCGGGGGAGACCACTCAAAATCCCAAATCACTGAATGCCTTGGTCTTCATGGGAAAGCCACCTGGCAGCAGGGCTTGAGAAGGAGTTGCAGGACACCCATCCTGGATATCCCATCCAGATGGCAGTGCACCAAGGGCATCCATACCCTGAGCCACACCTGCTCTTCTCCTGTGTGAAATAGGATGCCTAGAACTCAGAGCTGGTATAACCAAGGTGGATTTAATTCTTGGTAAGCTGAGAGAATTAAAAATTCATATCATCAACATCTATGAAGTTGGCTTCCAGTAGCTGATACAGAAATGTTTAGAAGGTTATATATAACTGCTTTTTTAGGAAAAAAAAAACTGTAGCAAAGGACAAACTCTTTCAGGCCATTTGTTCCAGAGCAAGAACTCACAGGAGTTACAGCTTTCATATTTTAGTTCATGGTAATAAGTTTAAAAGTGGCTGTGTTTGCCTTACAGTAGATGCATTTACATAATGTAATTGGGATGATGCTTCCATAGGCATTTTGTTATTGCAAGAGTTCTTTTTAGGTGTTTTATAGACATGGTCTTATATCTGATTTGTGATTCAAAGTAATGCATTTATCTGCTATACAGGTGGCTAAGAGAAAGCACCTAGTGAGCTGGACTCATAGTTGAGCACTTGAAACACCCTAACTGCAATACATTTTATGATATGTCCGAATTTTTCTATTCATATTTAACTGTTCCAAACAAAATAAATGCACAAATATAATATCCAGTTTATAGCAGCAAAGAGAGAGATGAGTCTAGTCCAAAAAGATTTAAAATGGAGTTTTCTATCCATTTCATTTTGCTATTCTTGGATTTAGACTTTGTGCTGACAAAAGCGAGAGGAAAGCTTACTCAATTAGTACCTTCCTCAGCAGCTCAGGAGGAATGTTATCTCCTCCTTATAAGCAAACCAGGGAGAGAAGCCAACTGGTTCAGAGGTAGGACTTGACATCAACACAAGCAGCAATCACAGATTGACAGTGCATTTTGCAACACCTGCTTTGTTTCTTCCAGTTCTACCTTCTGAGGTGAGTCAACTATGAGAACGATTTCATTTAACTTAAATAAGAATAAAGAAAAGTGAGTTTCTGGTCCTGCAGGCTGTAAGGAAGTGTTTGAAAATGTAGCCTACAGCAGGATGAAGTCGTCCAGTTACTGGCAGGGTTATAACCCATGTCCCTTTCCTCCCCTGCCAGGAAAGCAGCTCCTTCACACCCCTGTAACTCTCCCTTTTCTCAGAAATGTCCTGGTTGCCTTCCATGTCCGTTTGGTCCTCCCCCAAGAGCAGCTGAGCTCGCAGCCTGCTGTCCCTGCGCTGCTGGCCGGGCAGGGGTGACAGGCTGGGATGCTGCAGGGCGAGCGGCGTGCTGAGCGCTCTGCCTGAGCGCAGCCTGCCAAAAACGATGGGTAATGCTTGGGCTCTGCTCGCCTTCTCCTCAGGGAGGGCATTAGTAATCTCCTTTTCCTCTGCACAGTCACTGTTTTTCCACAGAGCTTGCAGTTACAGCATGTCTTTGAAACCTCTTTATCAAATTTGTTAGGGGTGGGTTTGGTTTCTTTTTCCTTTTTTTTTTTAGACTTTTTTTTTAAGGTTTTCCAAAAGCTCGTGGTGGAAGGGGGAAAGTAGAGGAGAAGTTGCCAGGTAGACAGATGTATGCTTTTTTTCCTTTGCAAAGGAACATTCTTGCAGTGCTTGATTTTGGGGGCCTGAGCCATCATCTGCTCATAGTCAGGATTGGGAATACTATTCACTATTGGCAGGCACAACGGGTAGAATGACACAAATCCCAAAGATAATATTAAAATGCCATAAAGTTCAGTAAGATGTGCATTTCATTTTTAACTCTTCTTTAGTTTTGCTAGTGATAATATGTTAGGGTTTTGTTGTTGTTGGGGTTTTTAAAATTTTTTTTGCCTAATAAATTTTAGAACAACTTTTACCTGGTCTCTTCATCACTTCTTTTTTTTTCTCTTCTATCACCTACTTCTGTAGTCATCGCTTTTCATCACTTGTAGTCATCACAGTTTCTCCAAAACCACTACAATGCCAGACAGACAGAAAAATAAATCACATACTCTATTACTATTATGAAATAAATTACATCCTTCAATAGCTCTTGATCAAGTGCAGCTCTTTGTGCTCTTTCCTAAATTCTTCTAATTTCAGAGAAAAAGAATAAGCCAGCAACGAGAAAAGATGAAAAGTATTCTACTAACAGCCTAGAGTTATTCAGAGCACGTATGAAATGCATTTTATGAGGGAAATGGAAAAGTATTGCTCTCTGTAATTGCAGCTGCTGGTGAATTTTGGGGTGCTTTTGTCACCCCCAGTCCCTGTGTCACCACTCTGGCTGCTATTGCTGCCTCCTAAACAGCAGCGCTCAGCAGGGGCTGTTTGCCACCACGTGTCACCTGAGAGCAAGCTGAGCCCTTGCTCAGAGCTCCCTGGGGCTTACAGGAGAGAGCCTTGGTCCTGCAGCCATAAATAAATGCTGCACAGAAGGAAGCAAAGGGACTCTTGCTTGCAGATTGATGGACTCTCTGCAGAAGACGGGAAAGGAACCTTAAAGCTCTGCACGTTCATGCTGGCCAGGAGGACTGGCAGGAGAAGGAGCAGGTGAGGTCCCAGTGTGGCTGCAGAGCACAGCCCAAGAGGATCACGGTGCTGAGGATCTGCTCTGCTGAGCACCTCTTCTGCCCCTCTCCCTCACAAGTGGCTTTTAGCCATGGGCTGCCAGAACACTGAATTACCTTCATATCAATGACTGCACCATTATTTCCATCATTATTGATGGATCATTATCTTAAACTGTTTCTGGTGTGAAACCTGGTACCTGTCAAAGTTTGCACTTGGGGTAGATTCCCTTCTATAGCCATACGGATAAGTTCAGTTTAAAATAGAGAAATAATTAAAAATAACTTTATTATGACATTAGCTGTAGAAATAGTGAACAACCCTCCACTTAAATCTCCCCAAAATTCACTAACAGATCAGTGCTTTTCAGAAAGATTCTTACTGTGAATCATCCAATGCATCTTCCATAAAAACACTTTCTAGCACTTGAAATACACTGAGTCTGGTTTAAAGATGTTACAGGCATGGCAGGCAGTCTGCACTGCAAACTCCTGACTTCTTGTTCCAGTGAACCATGGCCCATTTGTGTTACCACATGTTGAGAGTAGCTGCATCAGTCTCTGTGTAAAAATCAAATGCTCAGGAACTAAGGCAGCAAACTGCTTGCTTTAAACATGGGTTTTGGTTAAAATCAGAATATCAGGGTCTGACCCTAAAGCTATATGCCTGGAATGTGTGAGCCTGATACATCTATTACTCGCATCAATTTTACATCAGGGTAGGACAATCAATTTCAATTGAATACTTGTGATTTATGTCACTGATTATGAGCTGAATATTAGGCTCAGTTCTGTGGTGTACAGTGAATTTTCATGCCCTGGAGAGGTGATACAAGAAGAATATGAATGACCTGGCAGGAAAAAAAAATAGACGGTTCTGTCCACGTCTTTACTTATACCAACATTTTTCCTACATGAGCACATGCAAAACCCTTGTCTGACATTTTTAGGTGTACTCAGAATGGGAAAAGAAAAGAAACTCCACGAGAAACTGAAAATTCAGTCCTAACTTAGGCAAACTTTGTCAAATTGCATGAAATTCCAGAATTTGCCCTTGCTGTAATACACAGATTCCAAATATACAAATATATACAACACATACCAATTTCAGCGTTTCTGTTTGCTGTGACATGCAGCCTGTGTTGAATAGTAGCCCCCTCATCCCCCACACGAAGTGTGAGTTCCATAATTATTGCTAACAGCACATCAAATGTCAACTACATCTGATTTTAAGATCAAATGTAAGATTTTTATAAGCCATAATGTATACAATCACACAGAGATGTATCTCTCTTATGCAGAAAGCATATTTTACCTGCATTTTTAACATATAAGCAGGACATAAGAGAGTTTCTAAGTATTTGAGTGAAAGTAAAAAAGCACAGAGATATTGCTTAAGCTGGCATAATACAGAGACATTTTGAAGAGAAATAAAAGGTTACATGGAAAAAGAAGAGAGATACACAATAGATATTTAAATATTTTGTCTTTTAATGTTTTCACCAATACTGAAAAAAGCCAGTTGAACTATTCCTGTGTAATAATAGAGTGAGTAGCTAAAGATATTCCTTAAAAATACCTTTGCTACTAAAGATACTTAATTTACTGCCCAGGATTCTGGTGACAGCATGAAGAGGGGACAGACTCATTTTTCATTACTGAGTGTTAATTCAGTAAAGAATTTGTTCTGTGGATTTTGATACCTGCTAAAGGAACAAACAATTAAGACAGGCATTTGCATAGTGTCAGATATGAACAAAATCTCCAATACTGCTTTAGCTAGGAAAACTCAGTAACATTTTCTGAAATAGGAACTGCTGAATATATATTAGTTGTTGAACAACATAAATTAGTACTCTTTGCAATCCGTTTCTAAAGTATTATTTTCCTGCCTGCTAAAAGTAACCCCTCGGGATTTTCTTTCAAATAGAACAAACTTTCAAGGCAGAAAGATTGGTAGAAGCCTAAAGCAAGTTTGGAGCAAGGTTTCTCTTGATTCATTGTACAAGTACACAGTTGGTATAATATTTAAGAATGACAGTGCTGTCTTTCAGTACTGCTGCCCACAATACTTGGAAATATATCCTTTCAGAATGTGAAGGCATATCCTCTGAGAAGTACCCAGATAAATCAGTTCACCCTTGGCTGTAACTAAACGCTGTCTAGTGACTTGTGATCGACAGGGCTTTACCCTCTGACAGCCAGATTCATTGTTGGGACAGCAACCAATCGTCGGGTTTGACGACATGAGCCTAATCAAAGTTGGAGTATAAAAAGCCCCCTTGGAATATATAAGGTACACCAGTGTGGCAAGCTGTCTCTCAGATTGCATTTGCTTTCACGGATCTGTTTAGTACCGAAAGGGAAAGGGGGAGGGGGAAAAAAAAAAAAAAAGAAGGGAAAAGTGCTGCACTGAATGTGAGATCATGCAAAAGCTAGCGCTCTATGCTTCTATTTACCTGTTCGTGCTGATTTCAGTTGATCCGGTGGCTCTTGATGACAGTGGTCAGCCCACAGAGAACGCTGAAAAGGACGGACTGTGCAATGCTTGTACGTGGAGACAGAATACAAAATCCTCCAGAATAGAAGCCATAAAAATTCAAATCCTCAGCAAACTGCGTCTGGAACAAGCGCCTAACATTAGCAGGGATGTTATTAAACAACTTTTACCCAAGGCTCCTCCACTGCAGGAACTGATTGATCAGTATGATGTGCAGAGAGATGACAGTAGCGATGGCTCTTTGGAAGATGATGACTATCATGCCACCACCGAAACGATTATCACAATGCCTACAGAGTGTAAGTAACCCTGCTTCTTTCGCCTCCCACTACCCCTCCGACAGAGTTATCTCCCTGCTGTGGAGCCACACAACTCCTCCTCAGGCTCTCCCAACAGGCTGCTGGCTGAAGTCTGCTGGAGGGAGGGAGGAGAGCGTTATTTCTAAAGAATTTGAGCCAGGTTCAGATGACTGTGTGGCGAGCCTTTGTTTTACTCTCCTTATAATGTGTGTGCCCTGTAGCACTTAGGATTTGCCCATTGCCTTAGAAAGCAAAGGGAGATCTGCAGTTTAGTCAACTTCGTTATCTGCAGCACTCGGGGCATTTCCTCTCACGAATATGAAGTACAAGTGCAGATAACGAGAGAACTATATTTTTGTGAGGGAGGTTTCACTGGCCAGTATTTTTAGAAGCAATAGAAATCATCAGAAATGCAGCTTAGAGCACTGCACCTACCTAACTGCAACATGCTACAGCAAGTGCAAGCAGAGAGTTAAATTCTTGCCTCTTTGCTGATCCCATAAACTAGCACCACCCACCTCGGAGTTAAAACCATATATTTAAAACAAATATGTGTGTAACAGATTAAATGTAAAAATGTCCGTGCTACAGCAATCAGCTCACGTAATCGTGCCAAGGAAGAATGAAGGCATTTACTGAATGAGCAGATTCTGAGTTATCTTCTGAGTGCTAAACATCTGCTATGGCTCCTATCAAGTATCTTTTGCACAGCTAATACTGTAGTATCTTATGTTCTTCATCAGCTAAAGTATTTGACTATGGCAGCTGTTTTTTTAAATAACACTTATGAATATGATGTCAAAAAGGAAAAATATGACAGGACATATAAGGCATGTTAGCAGTTACAGATATCATTATGATATGCAGACTATAATAAAATCAGCTGCTCTCACCAGTTAAAAATGAACCCAGAGACGAAAAAGTAAATTTTTCAGTGCAATTTTTCAGCTTAGTAATTATTAAGATGGGCACTTAATAGCATTATTTTACTGCAGCCTTATCACAAAGCTGAGGTCTACCTGCACTTTTATTCCAGACTTTTATGTTCAAGGCTTTGTAACTATTTTTAATCAAACTTCTACATAGTTACAGTGACTGAAGAAAAGTCGTATTTCATTGCTCTGAGTTCGTTTCCTACTTCTTACAAAAAGCCCTTGAGCTATTTTAAATGCACTAAAGAGACAGGTATCTTAAGTGATGAGATTTATGAACGTTAAAGCCCTGCACCATTTAGGATTAGTACTACCCATTTTATCCTGGCATGGAAAGATATTGCCATGACTAGGTATGACAGCTGCATCACAGGCTACAGGAAGGAGGAACACAGCACTGCACGTGACTTTCCTCTAATATTATTCAAATGAAAACAAAATGATCCTTATATTAATCCCCTCAATTATTTTCTTCCCACTGAGAAAAGAAATGCAAGTGCTTGTGCAGTTTGCCCAGGGCTGTATGGTCAGCAGCAGGCTGAGGCTTTGGAGTAAATTAGAAATAGCTGGATCACCACACACGTGTTGAGTCAGCTTATGCAAAGTTGCTATTCTGCATGCTTTATGGAGGTCCTCAGGAGGTGACCAGCAGAAGTGAATTGTTAGTAGGTGATAGAATAATTATTTTGTTGACATCCACTAAACTTGCTGCAGAGTGTAAACCATAGGAAATGAATTAAGTTAAATCCACTTTGTTACTGCTACTCTTTATAACCTATTGTAATATTTTCTATACAGTCTGAAAAAAATAGTCAGGTTTATATACGCATTTTTTCTTGTTCCGTGTTCAGTAATCTGTTCTTTCCATTCATTTATAGCTGATTTTCTTGTACAAATGGAGGGAAAACCAAAATGTTGCTTCTTTAAGTTTAGCTCTAAAATACAATATAACAAAGTAGTAAAAGCACAATTGTGGATATACTTGAGGCAAGTCCAAAAACCTACAACGGTGTTTGTGCAGATCCTGAGACTTATTAAACCCATGAAAGATGGCACAAGATATACTGGAATTCGATCTTTGAAACTTGACATGAACCCAGGCACCGGTATTTGGCAGAGTATTGATGTGAAGACAGTGTTGCAAAATTGGCTCAAACAGCCTGAATCCAATTTAGGCATCGAAATAAAAGCTTTTGATGAGAACGGACGGAATCTTGCTGTAACTTTCCCAGGACCGGGGGAAGATGGATTGGTAAGTCTATTTAGAAAAATCCCATTTCACTGAAAAGCATTTAAGTTCTGTTTTAAGGATAAAATGAATGCATTGTTTAAGGAATGGAAGATAAAAGTTCTGTATATCCAATTCTTTCATTCTTTGCTCTCTGATCATGCCAAAAATCAACAGCATTCCTCTGCCTCCGTTTCCCTATCTAAAAAATTGAGGGAAATTGCAGTATCTCAAAGACATTATGAGACATTGACCAGAAAAGGTTTTGGCAATTACTGATGGATGATACTATCAAAGTAACATTGTTTTCAATTTTGAGAGCAAATACTGCTTAATAAGCAGCTATTCCACATAAAGAGCAGTCTTTAGATTCTTTCACTGGTTAGGAAGGATGCCCCCAGTATTGCTGAGAAGGCAGAGTTCCTACATACTCTCTATGCACATATTTTCTATAAACAACAAAAAAAATTATCTCTTTATGAAGGTGAGAACAGATCTTCATAATGTAAAGTTCTTTACCTTTCAGTATTTGGTAGAGTGAATCATTCTACCTAGTAAAACAGTCTGAATAGAGAAATTCTGCTTGATACAATAATCGAGTCATTATGATAAGAAAGTACAAAATAACTATCTGGTTTGTTTTTATAAGAATAGATGAACAAATTAAATCTGAAGTGTACCTACAAGTACACCTGAAGTAAACCTGAAGTGAAACTACAGCATTTCCCTTGCCATTTGTTTGTGTAAATCACTAATCGTCTACAACCTACACAAGTTTCTGAACTTATCACAACCAAGTGATACCTCCTTTTGAATAAAGAATGAAGAATATTATTCTACTTTTCCTTCTATGATGCAGATAAATCTGTTGATCACAGAAATATTTAGGTTGGAAAAGACCATTGTGTCCAACCATATTTATGGAACTTCACAGCAATATAATTTAAAAGTGCTTAAAAGAAAAACTGTGAGATCTTGACTGTACATCCAATACAAATGTGGATCTCCTGTATTTGAAGCAGGCCAGCTGGATATCATGATCAGGAATGTCCTCACCACCTCTATCCATTCAAATGATGATAGACACAGATAACCCATGGCTATCATCATCTATAAATAAACATCTCAGCAGTAGAGCAGGGTTAGAGGCACAGCTGAAAATGGGAGAGGAAATCTCTTCTCTCTTCCCTCCAGCAGTTCCCTTTCCAGCACAAGGGTGCCCCTCTCACCAAACACCTCCCCATATAATTGACCTTTGGAAAGGGCACTTCCAGCAGCTCCACAGCTAGCAGGTATCTGGGGAGAGGGAAACCTGTGTAACAAAGATAGCTGGGCTGTTACTCCTGAGGAATGGTCTACATGGGATGGCCCCATCAGGGCCAAACCAACACATGGGGCAGAAATCAGCGTGTGGAAGCAAGCAACTTTGGGAACTTTTTCAAACTCATGATTGTGAGGGTTGCAATTTCCTTCTAGTCTCAGTTGGTGACTGTGGAAACACACCTTCGGTAGGAGGCATGTGGTTCAGAGATCTGCCAAAAGTACATTCCTGGCCACACTACTTGTCCAGGAGTCAAAATATTTAGCTGCCCCTCCAAATTTATTCAGTCATAAAGTCATTCAAGTATGGCAGCAATAGAAGAGCAACTTTTGTCCTCCTTTGTCTGGACAAAAAACTTTCCTTGATATCCAGGAAGCCTGAATTCAATATGATTTTAATGAAGGGAATTTCAGAAGGACTCACTAAAGTTCTTACTATGGAGTTTAAAGCAAACTAACTAACAAAATCCACACAAAAGTAAAAATCCAGAATCCAAATTTTTGGAATGTTCTTATAGCAGTTAAAGACGCTAGCACTGAGACAGTGGTGATTTCAGGGACAAATACTCAGGTCTTAAAGCTCTGAATAGAGAAACAGCAGGGAAATTCAGAGATAACTACAAACATAATTATAGGTCAAATTTTGTTTGCAAACTTCATTTCAGAACATTAATTTGATGCCTCTACATCTAAAACATTGAGTGTTTTTAGTGAGCTTGTCCTTACCTCCGAGATGATTCCAATTCCTTCTCCTCTTCTCACAGAACCCATTTTTGGAGGTCAGAGTCACAGACACACCGAAACGGTCCCGCAGAGATTTCGGTCTCGACTGTGACGAGCACTCGACGGAGTCCCGATGTTGCCGCTACCCGCTGACGGTGGATTTCGAAGCCTTCGGATGGGATTGGATTATCGCTCCTAAAAGATACAAAGCCAACTATTGCTCCGGAGAATGTGAATTTGTGTTTTTACAAAAGTACCCGCACACCCACCTCGTGCACCAAGCCAACCCCAGGGGCTCGGCGGGGCCCTGCTGCACGCCCACCAAGATGTCCCCCATCAACATGCTCTACTTCAACGGCAAAGAGCAAATCATCTACGGCAAGATACCAGCCATGGTTGTAGATCGCTGCGGCTGCTCGTGAGGCTCCTCGTGGGATCCCCCGCTTCACAGATCGTGGAAGCTACCAAAAAAAAAAAAAAAAAAGAAAAAAAAGAATAAAGAAAAAGAGAAAAAAATAGAAAAAGAGTTATTCCCCCTCACCAGTCTTTCAAACTGTGAAGTTACGTACGCAAGGCATTGCCGACCTCCTGTGTGCTCCCAGCACCACCTACGGAACGTGAACTAAAGGACAATGTAATTACCTGATGGCTGCTTGTGAGCCAGCAAAACAGAAAAGCTACAATCAAAATCACCGGATTTAATCCACGAAGTTCTTGCATTATGAGGGAATCAATATTCAGTCATTTGGATGCAAATTTATATGCAGGTTTCAGTACACATTGGTAAACAAAAGCAAGCTCCTTCTCACCTGAGGACAGAAGGAGCAGGCTTTTAGGTTCCTTTATTCACAGCTCCACTTAATATCATATTTACAGGAACGTATATACTGGTAACATATATGCCACTATACAATACCACCAGAATCATCCTTAAACACTTGAATATATAGTGCAGACTTGTGAAATGTATCAGATGAAATTCCACATAAATGGACAAACCCTGAAATTAGGGATGGCATAGTGTATTTAGCGTGTTTCCATTCCTTCTCCTCATTAGTATGTTAGTAACCAATGGCAATGGTGCTACGTAAGCAGGCTGAGTAAATAGAAAGATAGTTATATAAGTGAAAGAATTTAGGCTTAATAACGAATTTGCCCTATCCTCAGGTATTCAACTATTCAACATTCGCAAGAAATAGATTTTTTTTTTTTAATGGAAAGGAATAGTTTTCTAGACATAGAAAAACAGAAGGCAGCAGAGAAATCCAACATTCAAATTGCAATCCCACATTTTAACCTGCCTTTGCAACATTACCGTTTGCACTATGGTAAACCAATGCAAATAGTTGGTTGCTACAGATATTGTTTAAAAACCACTTTGATATAACTGACTTGTGTAATATGTATGCATCAATATTTTGTAAATAAATGTTTATTTTTTAATCACTGTTGGTATATGTTCATCACAAGAAAAGAATTACTTTAACCTGTACTTTAGCTTAATAAAAAAACCCCAATATTCTCTTCATAATATAATTTTCTGGATTTTAACACAGATAATATGTAGGAACAATGCAACAAAGTAAACCATATGTTGAGAATTATTCTACATTTTATATGTTTTTTACATTGGTATGAGCCATCTAGGATAAATGATGGCTGTTGACATGTTTATAAGGTTCTTTGGGTTACTGTTTTTATGGTCATTTTGATCCACAACTGAATTTCCGTACTTTGAATGTTATGTTCATAAATAATGATGATACCACAAAAGATTGCTATTAAATGCATTTTATTATATTTAAAAGTTTGCAGCAAAGTATTTTCTGTATTTGAGTAAACATAGCACATGGATTTCCATACAAATTCTGTACATTTTCCTTATAGTAAAAAATTGTTAATTGAAATTAAAAAGATCTATTTGCTATAAAGTCCATTTTATTTCACATGTGAAATAGAACTGATAAACCAGGTGTTTGTTAAGACAACACAATCACTGTTAGAACATCTTCATGTTAGTATGATGCACGTTTTTGTTATATTCCAGAATTCAGCTTTGAATTTTCCTTTGTGTAAAACCACCCTAAAATTGCAAAACTGCTTGATTTACTTTCCCTTCCTTTTTTATATATTTTCTGCCTCGGTGGTAAATATTTTGTATTGAGTTTTTTACTTTTTTAAAAATTTGTATGTAAGGACATTAAAACTTAAAGTCTGAGTGATGAGGTTTGAAATTTAAAAGCAAACAGATTTTCTGCAATTTCTTTTTGAATGATTAGGAGTTCTGCTAAAGCTGTGTCCGAGCATCAAGCAGATGTTCAGCTTCTCCCGATGCAGTTCAACAGAGCAGGTCCCTGGGGCCCTTAAATACACTTTCAATTTAGTTTCCCACAAAACACCATCGGACTAAATAAAAATCTAAAAACTGTTGGAATACAGACTCCCAGTGAAGCCACAAAAATTAAAAGTACAACACAATTCCCCTCCTAACCAAAGTTACAGAATTAAGGGAGAAATTCTCTGTTTGTTGAAGTCAATGGCAAAAACTTCACTGGCTTTAATGGAGACCAACATTTTGCCCTCTGACTCCTAGCTTGTGACATTCAGGCACCAAGCAGTGCCATCCTGCTCGTGTGAACTATCAATAGCATCTCCTTGTGTGAGGCTCTTAAACCATTCAGAGACTTCCAATTAACTTCCATATACCCTGTAGCTAAACATTCACTGCTTTAATTGGGCCAGTTCATATAGCAACAGCTGCAGGGATGCAGCAGCATGGATTTTGCAGTTGATAGGGAACAAAACATATTTCCAGTCTGCACCAAAGTCCAGTTACAACACCTGCAGGATTATTTTAACTCATGATAGGCAAAGTAAAGCTAATGCAAATTCATTTACCCCCACACATCGTTGGCTGCCTGGTAATAACTGTACCCTGCACAAAGGCAGTGCAAAAGTGATGGAATTTTTCAGTTCCGGGAATCAATAAAAACAAAATTAAACCAAGAAAATAAGTAGTACAAACTCCAAAAATCATCTACTCCAACCAGCATCCCATTTTGACACTCAGACAAATTCTATTCCTTTTCAATTTTATACCTTTTATATTTTGCCAAACTTGAAATTACCATTGAAAAATTTTGATTGATATTGACCTTACAGCTAAATGGCTACTCATGGAACATGCTGTGCACTTTCTTGATTTTAGCTGCTGAATAGTTCATTATTAATGTGTTTATTGGCTACCAATTTAAGATGTCAATGTGTGGACACACACATTTAGAGAGCTAGGGAATTACAGCTAGGACAGGACAGTAGTTCATTGGACAATTGGGAAAAACATCCTTGGGACAGTACCTCAGGATGTATCCTACAGGAAAGACACCAGGTGTTAATCTTTATTATGAATTCCACTCTGTTTTTCACCATATTATCACCCTGGGAGACTTCCTCCCTAACTGAAGCTGTAGTCAGCTTGTCAGCCTGGGAATGGACCTGAGAGTCAGGAGAAATCCAGGCCTGAAAAGAATTTCCAAGCTGTAATTCCCTAGCTCTCTAATTGTGTGTGTCCACATCAATGATTCCTTCTGTTCTCATTTCTAGATCCTTATTTTTACAAGGCTCAGGTCTGAGATACTTCAGCAGCATTTGTGAATACTTTGTAAGGCTCTCAAACCTCGCTGTTCAGCTGTGTACTCAGAATAATGAAAATAGCCAGTGAGGGATGATGTCTGTGAAACAGCATCATTTCCTTGCCTGGCATCCTAAAAATCCCAACAAGAATGAACCAGGTAGAATCCAAAGTAGTGTCCAAGTGCCCCAAGATGCACGTGCACATCACAAGATGCACCAGGGCAGTCCCTCACCTCTGTGCTGCTTCAGTTCTTCCTCTTGCCTCCCACCATGAGCCAGTCCTTTTCCAGCACTGCTCTATCCCTACCTCCTCCCCAGCTTCAGTTACACTGTGACTCAAGGAGCCTTTCCCCTCCCATTTCTCAGAGCATCTCCCATCCCAGCCCAGCCAATGTCCATCCTCAGCACACCCCAGACTCTTGCCCTACAGCCCCTTTTGCAGGGGGATCAGCCTCCCTGCAGTACTGCTCTCCTGTCCCTTAAGCAGGTCCAGTGCATCCTGCTTCTGCTGGAAGCTGCAGTTAGGAGAGAAACCTTCCAATATGCTCAACAGAGCCTGTGGGGAATTTCACAGCTGAACACAGAAGTCATCACCACTAAGCATAAATGCACTGCAATTTTTCACAGATGGACCGTTTTGCTGAATATGAGCAGATTTCAAAGAAAGAACTAAAGGCCAAATCCATTCATAGCTTTAGGTAGCTTTTCCTCAGTTCTGTGGAGTTTAGGTTTGGGGTTTGTGGTTGTTCATTGGGAGTTTGGGGTTTTTTGAAGGTTTTTTTGGGCGGTTTCTTTTTTAATCAGATCTTGGATGCGAATGACCTATTTTGGCTAAATGTCTCAAAAAATAAATCTGCTTGAGATTAGCTTTGGACAGCTCAGTCCAGGCAGATAGATTTTGTTAAAGCTGCAGTAAAACAAAGCAGGATATTATAATCTGAACTATTGGATGGACTTAATAACCAAAATATCCCGTCTCAACTTATAAATTTAGTACATTTCAATAAAAAAATACAGAAAACAGTCCATTATGGGAGACACAAGCTAGATGCTTTACAAACATTGCTGTACCTATGTAACTCAGCAAAATTGTCAGGAAGAAACTTAAGCAGTGTGTTTTATCTGACTCAAGTTAGCTCTGTGCTTCCACTTTATCTTCTTCCCAACACTAAACTGCAGCAAGCAGATATCTATACATTGATTCACCACCAGCAATGAACCCAGTAATGCAACTGCATCTGCTTTTCTGTCAAGTCTTCCCTTGTAAGAAGTAAGATTATAACTCTGGCTTGAAATGCAAGTGTAACATGTTTGAATCCATAAAAATAAGATGTTAAACTCTGGAAACACTAAAGCTCCAATTCTTCTGTTTAGTTTATAAAAGCCCTGACAAAATCCAAAGGAAAAAGTTAGGGCTACAGGCCAACTTCTGAATTTGAATAGGCAAGAAGTACAGCTCTGTTAACTCTTGGCCACTTCTAAATAATCTCAAAAAAGTGATAGTGCTAACATCTGTTGTAGTGATCTTGCAAAACAAAAAGAAATGGAGAAGTGCAAATGTACAGCTCATTCAACAGTGAATGACTCAAATTAATTACTAGGTGTATTGATAAACTGAACAGAATTATTCTCTTTGGTGGCTAGGCAGGGTGAATTTGAGGGATGAAGAACTACTACAGTGAGTATGAAATGAAAAAACTGTCTGTTTTTATTGCTCCAGAATACAGATGAGAACAAGTCATGAAGCCCTCTGTGACAAGATCAGCAAAAAGCTTTGCAGCATTTTGGGTGTAAGTGTGGCTGATTTTCACCAGCCTTAGCCACTAAGGCTCTCTGAGGCTACAGGAAAGACTGTTCCTCTTCTTTGCAAGTGGACATAACTCTCACACTATATATGCTTTCAGAAAATATAAAATAGCTTAGTGTCCATGAGTCAGCTTGTGATCTTGAACTTGTGCTCTTAACTTAGAGGCTCTCTGTGCCCTAAATGTAATTATGAATCAAAAGTAATCAGTGGCCCTAAAAACTGTTGCAATTTCTCCCCACAGAAATGGCTTTCACCTAGAAGTCAATAACCAAGTTAGATTTCCAACCTGTGGCTTTTTCCATTATATTTATCGTATTACCTCTGTGCAAGTCAAGAGAATCCCTCAAGAACTGAAAGTATCCAAGCTGAATGAATCTTACCTGTGAAAAGCCAGAGGAACAAGCCCTGCCTCAGCAGCAACTTTCCTGTTACTCCTGATGAGACCTGTATGGCCTTGGGTGAGATCTCGTTAGGATCTCTGGTTAAGAAAGAATAAAAATGCTTGGTTTTGGCATTCAGTTCAATAATGTCCCACCAGTAAAATTACCAGGAGTGCATAAAGGTTACGATGGGAAGAATACCTGGGAAAGCATTATGGAGGCATTACTTGGTAGACATCTTCCACTGAACTTATAAAAAAGCAGTTTGGGAGACAGCTGCAACACAAACAGGACAATATACTGAAATCATGTAAGGTGTAACAGTCGTTGTAAAGCAGCCATGGGCTAACAATGGTCGGCTTCTATGCATTTCAAGGAGCTGAATACAATATAAAGAGTGAAATTTAAAGCAGTTAAATAATTTAAGGGATGTAACCAAGGCAGCAAGAAAGATTTTATCTTCTCAAATCCAGGATGATACCAAAGGCATTTGCTAAACTTTTACTTCTTCTGTCTCAAGAATGCTTAACCTGAAAAGTCTGCTCCTTCCCAAAATTAAAAGATGTTTTACAGAAAATCTAACTTAAGTATAATCTGTTGCATCATAATTTGAATATGCAGCAATCCAAAATATAATTACTCATAACTTGGCTAATAGCTTGCAGTTAAGGTTCATGAATCATGCACACTTTTTGCAAAAATCTTTATTAGTTTTTTACCTAGGAGAGGAGCAATTATCTTCCCACCCAAGCCATAGTATCAAGGAGTTAGAGCATTATTTCAGGGCACTTTGTGGCATCCAATTAGGCATTCTTAAGCATCATACACAACAGCATGAAGAGCAAAGATTTTCTTTATGCTTTAGCATCTGAAGAGGAGGTTTATTTGATTTCGAACAGCAATCTTGTCTCCCGCTAACGTTTTCATCACCCTTTTCCCCCGTTGTTATCCCTCAAATCCGGCAATGCTGGCACACGAAGCAGCGAACGGGACACCTGGCTGTCACGCATTATGGCATCAGGTTGCAGCGCCAGGTGGTCGGAGGAGTGGGAGGCACGTCAAACACATGCCTTCGGGCTGAGCTCAGCTGCCTACTGTATGCTGCTGTCATGTGGGAAAGCTCAGCCTAGGTGCTGGTCCAGGGCAAAATGCCCATTGCTTGGCTGCTGTAGGTGACACCTACCACAATGTGCTGCTGGCTGGCCAGAGCTGTCTGCTCGCTTGTGCTGCTTGCCCACCGTGGGGTGGGACAATAAATCTCACAGGATTCCAGTCACGATCACTGTGTGCCCAGAGGTACCAAAGGACATGGGTTATTCTGACAAACAGCAGCATAACTTCATTGTAATTGAGTCTTTTCCTTCTAGAAAGGAATTGTTCTAAGAGCACCTTAAAACTGGGCTTCTCCCCAATGCAGAACTGTTTCTTTCATCATATCAGGACATGCAGTAGCAGCATCAGAATTTTATACTCTGACCTGCACTCAGATCTCACAGACCTGAGTCCTCACAACCCCGTGTCTCAACAGTCACCAACAAACTTGATAAATCAAACTAATAATATTTATTTAACCCGGTTTTTGCTACCATGGCACACCCCATTAACAGTTACACCATTTGCCTAAGGAGATAGAAAAGGCAGCTACTCAAAATATTCTCTTTTGAGGCCACTGTGCTGTCTCTGAAATAGTCTTGGCATACTTAGGTTTTTTTTTTTTAATAGCTTGTGACTTATTTATTAATCAATTTTTTTGTACTGCTGTATTTTCAGTTCTCCAATACCTTACCAAAGCTGGGAATACTATTAAAGCATCCTCACAGAACTCTCCTCTGCTTTCTAAGAGCATCTTACTCTTCTTGTTTCCAAACAACTGTCTCAACTTTTCAACCAATGCAGATCTACACTCAAGCCCTAGTTACCACAAAATTATAAGCCCAAAGCTGACTATCACCTTAGGGATGAATTTACTGATTTATATTTTAAAATTGCATGCCTAGGAACACTTAAAAAAATTAGAAAAGGTGTTTTTCAGTAAAAGCACTTTTCCATCTTAACTATCATCTTTATCAGGGTATTGCTCTGGAAATGGATTCTAAACCAAGTGGTGCCTTTTCCCACAACTTTCTTTTCATCACAGTGATACCTCTAATGATTTTATCAATGTTCTTGTGTGAAGACTGCTGGCCTTAACAAAATGCTTCAGAAATCTGTAGGTGCCCTCGATTGCCCACTTCTTTACACCCACTGCACTTGTACGAGACCTCATCTGAAAAGAGTTGTAGTAATTGCTACCAACACGTGAACACGAAGGACAATCCTCATGGATAAAACACATCGTGTATATAGAGGGCAGAGTGCAACCCTCAGCACCCATTGTTTGTGTTGGACATGCCTAAACTTCAGGTCTTCAGTTGAAAAACAACTGAAAATTGGTTCCACACATTTCTCTTGACTGTGATTAAGAAGGAGCTTAGTTACAACAAAATGCAATTACTCAGTTTTGGCCACGCAGCCTTCAGGAGGCTTTTCCAGATCCGCTCCCACGGACCCTAATTCTGGTTTGGAAGCCAATTGTTCCTTGGCAGCGTTGCCATGGATCTCACTCAGAGATTTAGCAACACATTCTCCACCAGCTTACAGCAAACACCAATGCCTGCAGCTCACCCAGAGCCTGATTATACCATAATTTGGAAGTTATCCATATTAGATCCTGCCCATTACACCTGGCAAGGAGGGTGGAATGCTGTGCCACGTGCGACTGAGCTCTTGTAGCTGTACCTGACACTGCATTTTCACAACAAAAAGTCATACATAAAGATAAGCATGCAGGAGGAATTAGGATTTTCCAGCATTTGCAGAGCCACTGGGAATCAAACTGATGTCCTCACCAAGGGAGACATCATGGGTATCTGTTATGGAACATCTAACCAGGAAATCAGGAAGCCTCCTTTAAAGAACTAGATGAAACTTCACAATCTCAGGTTAACATGGGGACTTTAACCACCCCCAGCATCTGCTGGAAAGGCAATGCAGCAGGGCACCTAGCATATAGCATTCCTAGAGAATTCTGGAGGATGGCTGGGATGTGCTGCACAAGAGACTTTTCACTGGCACTGCTACTCACACCTTGGTAGGAACGTGATGACCCAGGGCAACTGCTTTGTCCAAACCCAATGTGACTGACACAGTAGGGCAAAGGAAATGAGGGAGGCAGAATAACAGAGGAGCAGCTTTGGCAAAAATAAGGTTCTGTGGCATCAACATGGAGATCAGAACCAGGCTCCTTGAATAGCTAGTATTTTTTATTATTGTTACAATGATGACAGAAAATTAAGTGCTTATTGGATCTGAAAGGCCCCTGTTCCACTGGTTCTCCTACTGCACTGAAGCATCTCACTTTAAATTTGTATTCCATAGAGAATTACATTTCTGTTTGCTTTTCTCTTTGTTTGATTTTTTTTTTAAAGTATGGAGAAGCCTTCTAAATTCTGTATTTCTTTTCTTCTGGATGAATGCACTCTCAAACTATGGGAGAACTCTTCTGAAAAAGTATTACTACCTAATGTAGATAAATAATTAGATAGTACTTGGGGTGATGGGAGAATGGTACAGTCTCATTCACCAGAGTGGAGGAGGAATATTATTTTCATGCTTTGCTCCAATTAATTCTGAAATATTCTCTCACCATTCTTCTACTGGTGGCGATCATGAGACTCCCAACAAGAACCCCAACTCTGTGAGCTGTGTGGACTTCAGACAATAAAGAAAGTTATGCAAATTTTTTTGGTAGAAATTATGTTAATGATTTTTTAAAAAATATTTCATCTTTTCCAATAACGCTTGACCATCATGAATAATTGAAAGAATTATTGGCATTATTACTAAAAGAAGTCACAGAAAAATCCTTTCTTTTTCCCTCTGCCCAGATGGTCGTATTTAAGCAACCAGTAAAATAATGAATAAAAACCCCTTGGACTCAATAACAAAATCCTGGACTGGAATCTGAATTTCATGACCATTATTTTACAAGTGAGACAAAAGTCTTAAATTCCAGATTTCAGTTGTGCTAAAATACTCAAGCAATCTTTATTCTATACACATGGAAAGAATGTAAGAGAATATTGTCATTGTGATGGTTTGCTTTAACACACTACAGAGATTATTACAAATAGATGTATTTTATCCCAGGAATTTTTGGGGAATCCCAGAAAAATCCACATGAGCAAATGGATGGAAACACACAAACATTGATTTGGACTGCTATTCAGAAACCAGGAGCTGAGATTTCTGGTTGGATTTTTTTTGTATGTGTTTTTAGCCCCTTTTCCTTTGGCTATACCTGTTAACAACAAAGAAGTTCCACTCTCACTGTTAGGAAGGCAGCACAATTTTGCTGCTCAAAGGCAAATTTTTAGTTGGACATTGTAAATGTTTTTTTATATTTCACATATTTATGTTTAAATGACAATCTGACCGTGAATAAACCTTTAGGTGAGAAAGTGGCTTTAACACACAGCTTTGACTTCAGCATTATTCCATAGTTTCATTCCTGCTTGAGAGTTCAACAGAGCAGGCTATAATTTATAGTAAATTACACTTAAGACTACAAAATTCTGACAGTTTTACTCCTGTGTTGTTCAATGCACAAAGTGACCCTATCATGAGGCTGTTGACCTGGCACCCTTGGGAAGTACAGCAGATTTTTCTCAGCTAATGCATGGCCTCACTCAGCAGGACAGGGCAGGCTTGCTCTAAAAAAGGGCAGCACAACAACCCCATGTTCCTGTTACCCGAACTAATGCTACACAAATGAAGAAATGAGAAAGACCCATCAGCTGAAATAAATATTGGAAGAAAATTCTGCTGCATATTTGTCCCTTAAAACTAACATTTGCACCAAAACTCTCTGCCATATAGCAGAATGACTACTCCTTAATCAAAACCATAATTAGCTGTGCATTTCAAAAATCTATTTTTCATATCATTGTGAGCATGAACTCTGACTGCCAGAGACTGGGATACACATGCACTCTCACAAAGGGATACCCTGTTGTCTTCTGTGCCACTGCTCAATAACCCCAGACTGTTGCCAGATGCTAAAAGCAGACTTCATGGCCTGTAGTAATCATAGTAGAGCCACAAGAAGTACCATACAAAGAAAAAGAAACATGATTTTTAAAAAAGTACAAATTATTTAACAATAATAATCCCTTATAATTAACAATAATTATCCCAGTAGTTAATCTAGTAATTTTCCCATTAAAAAACAAAAAATATTAGACAAATAGATTTTGATCAATTTATAGAATATTTTTAAATTACTTAACCAGAATGTTCATCCTCCTTAAATGTGTATTGTAAACACAAATATGCACACCAATCAGAAGATGGAACTAACAAAAATAACCTTAATAAAAAATTAAAGCATAAAAGAGCTTCTGTAACCAGCTGAAGACTTCACAATGAAATCAGAACCATCATACACTGATGGTACAGTCACTGAAAGATTTTTCCATTCCTCTTTACAGGAAACCCTGTATGAAATGCTGAGATCTGGAAATGTACCTCTGGCTACAGTAGCTGTTCTTAACCCCACCAGTAGAATCATGAAATTTGAAGCAGCAACCTTTGTGTTACCCTAATTCACACTTCAGTTCCCAGCTATCTCCTAAAACTAAACCATGCAAGAATCTACCTTCAGGACTAAATCACAAAAACATTCAAAACTACCGTGACCATAGAATGAGTTAGAAGCTAATCCGTGCTCCAGACTGGCTCTTTTGGGGTGACTGTGACACTGAGGGGACACAAACAGCCTCATCTTCCTGCAATTTCTGGTAATACACCCAGTGTTTCCCTGAGTAATGTGATGAACTGACTGCAACCCTCAATTGCCCACCCCCCTGAACTGCGGGGGAAAAAAGCAGAGAAAAGTGGGAGGGAAGTTGAGCCTGTGAAGAAGGGAGGGCAGGGGAAAGGTGTTTTTAGGATTTATTTTTATTTCTCATTGCCGTATTCTGATTTGATTGGTGATAAATTCAACTCATTTCCTCAAATCCTATCTGTTCTGCCTGTGACTGTAATAGGTGAGTGAGATCTCCCTGCCCTTATGTCAGTCCATGAGCCTTTTATTATATTTTCTCTCCCCTGTCCAGAGGAGGGGATAGAGCAAATTTGGTGGGCACTTGGCATCCAGCCAGGGTAAACCCACCACAGGTATGCAACACACTCAGATTATTGAAAATTCTAGCGATATAAATATTAAATGATTTCTCCAACTCCTAATATGCACTATTTCAAGCATATATTAGATTTGTGAGCTTTGACTAGCTCTATAGTCCTGGATTAAGTTAGGCTCCTTACTGAATGTGCACACTCCTATAGTATACAATGTGCACAGAAGGATTCTACACCACCAAAAACTTTTGAGAAAAAAAAGAAATTTCCTATGAATGAGAAGCTTAGAATATCTTAAGCCTTTCAGTAAGGATACACTAGTAATGGAAATACAGTTTGCTTTTGAAAGTACTATTCCAGAAGGTGAACTGACTTCAAAAGCAGTAGGAAACTGAAACACCCTAAAACATTTTTTCCTTCTCCCTCCACCATCATTATAGTTTACCACAGCTTAACTATTCTGTAGTATCAGTGTATCAGTGTACAACGGGGACCCCAGCTGTGGAAGTCCGAGGTCCAAACAAATAACCTGAAATAAATCATGGTAGGGGCAAGCCCAGTACTGTACCTTGAAGTGATACATCTCCTCTGAGCATAGCACTGCGAAGATTCCCCGAGGGTTTGCTCTGTTTCTGAACACTCCTCCGTGATTTGGATAAAAAGCTGCCAGGTTGTTTCCTCGGAGACTTCACATCACCTCAAAAGAATGCTGTCGACACCTAATCTCGCAGCATAGAGCACCAGACATTTTCCAATCTGTCCTTTCTCTGAAGCTCTTTGTCACCAGGTGATTACCACCCTTATATTCAACTGGAAATTCAATTTTCATCCCTAGAGCTGAAAATCTATCAGGTGATAAACCAACTCATCGCTTCAAGAACCATCACAAATGACTTACTAATGGCAGAGAATTAGTGCTACTCATCAGGAAGACAAACTGCTAACTCTTCTTCAGTATAAAACATGACCAGAGAGCCATTCCAGAACAACCACTGCACGTGGATGTTTGTTTCTAGGACAAAGCATAGGTTAATTCTGAAGTTCGGAAGAACCAGTCCTTTCAAATGTAACATACAAAAGAAAAGGAAGACTATCTAGTAAATATGAATCATTCCTTGATGGGTAACACACCATCATCCACCATGAGCTACCCTAAGAGCAGTCAGGCACGTTTTTGGACAGTTGCCAGCTTCTTAGCCTTCCTCCAGGACCTTCACAGTGTTTGGTGATTCCTGCCTTTCCACAAAGACACAATTTGTCTTATGTTGAGCACAGATGGACACTCAAGTGTCTGCTGCTTTTAGCTTTTCTTCATAAAATACTTACTCAAATGACTTGAATATGGTTAACTTGGAAGAAGTTTGCATGGTTTTATCACTACACTGTGCATAATAAAAAGTGACAGTAATAAAAACCAAACCACATCAGTTTTTAAATCACGTACAGAAAGAAGCGGCTTGCCAAAATAAAATTATTTGAAAGAGAATGCAATTCTGCCATGTAAGTCCAAAACTCAAACAGTTTTCCCTCATCCTTCCAAAAGTTTATTGAAAAACATGTAGAGAAGTAGGAAGTAGAAACTTTCAAGATTCTTCAAAGATCCATGTGTCCTCCTGGATCCTATTCCTGTAATGGGAAGCCTTCCTAGTGAGACACCTGCTTTTCCATAGTGCACAGTTCCCTTATGGGCCATGAATAATCTGACATCTCAGCAGTGGTTTTCATCCTTCTCAATCCAGTGGTAATCCTATTTAAAATACAGAATAGATTTTCTGAAGTAATAAATTATCTGTTATTAACATCAGATTTTTTGGACAAGTTTGGCTTTACAAAATTAAGTCTTCAGCTTTCTATGTACCTGGAAAATTGGTCAATTGTATTTTGATACCTGCTTTCGCAGACAAGACGAGATAATAGCCTGCACTGTAAAGATGATGTTTATATTTCATTGTTCACGTTGTTGTTGAAGCAAACATTTAGAAACAGCTAAGAAACTAAAAACATGGGTGGAAAGCTGAACTAGAATATATATTTAGCACTTGAACACTCATCTCTTTCCGAGGTCCAAAAGCCCAAGGCTAGAAGAAATATTTATTAAAAACCTCTCTTAGATGTTTAAACCAAGTGGTTCTGTTCAAGTTTGCTTATCTAAGTTATACTGAACTTAAAATAGTAATCCTCAGTTAGCCAGTGGTTTTCTTGCATTTCTTCTAGCCTCTGGAATATTATAAAAAAGGATGCTCTGAATATAAGGAAGTACAGAACACCCGAAAACCCAAGTCCCAATGTGATGATCTCACCGAAATTGAACACCTTTAGCATGAACCTAGCAAAGCCAAGAAATGTAGTTTGAAAACAAATTATTGCTAATTTTATAATTAGCTTTAGTCTAGCAACTGTTCCTATCTATCCTATATTAGGGACAGCACCTGAGCTCCAAGTTCATGCAGCATCTTCACCAAAGTGCCAGTGCTGTAAGAGCAATACCAGAATACAATCAGGAGGTGCTATCACACTGTCCTGGTGAGTGATCCACTCCCGAACTCCACTTGGCACATGGGAGAGCAGTAGCAGCTACAAATTCAGGAGTAAGGCCTTTTACCCAGAGTTTTAAACAGGTTTTAAAAAATTTACCTGGAAACTCAGTCAGCAGCCCAGAGCCCATTAGAGGGTTTTCCACAAATACACATTATTTACAAATAAAAAATAATTCCAGTTTTGCAAAGCTGTTTGCAAAGTCTGTTTGATGAGTTTATTTTAGAATTATTTTGCATGGCTATGCTCATTTCAACCACACTGAATGGATAATGAAAATCACTCAATATCATTGCCTTTCAGCTGTAGTTGTAGCTGAAATATTAAGATATCACATATCAGTGGCAGCTTTCCAGGCAGGGAAAAAGAGTGTTTTGCAACTGCTAACAAATGTATTGAGGCATTATTCATCATTACCTTGACTCTACAGCTGATTAAATACATTCATGCAAGACTCACTTTCCTTTATTCCTGCTTCAACGCCCTCTTACAGTCCTAGTCTTCACTTTGTAAATGACAGGGAACCTCCAAAGCCCCTTGTCATTTTGCTTTTCTGCATCAGCGTGGTGGCCTTACCCTGACTGAATGCCAAGTGCCCACCACCAAATCTGCTCAATCACTCCCCTCCTCATCTGGACAGGAGAGAGAAAATGTAATACAAAATATAATTAAAGGTTCATTGTCTGTAAGGCTGGAAGAGATTACTCACCCAGTGCCATCGCAGGCTAAACAGAGAGGACTTGAGGAAATGAGATGAATTTATCACCAATCGAATCAGAGTGGGACACTGCAGCACACCCTTTACCAAGACTTTGCCATGCAAACCCAATCTCCTTCAAAGATTTAAAGTGATTTAAAGAACCCCATTCATTTTACATTTCCTTGAAGATCTCTGAAGCCACCATCTGCTGACCTACACCAAACATCCATAAGCAAACTTGTCTTAGCTGCCCCTTTCCAACAGAAACCTCATCCCTGAGGATTGTCTTCTGCTACTCCTCAGTGGCTGTAACTCACACAAGCATCATTCCAAGTACAGGCATGAAAGCAAAGGATGGTTTTATTTCTGTCAAAATTGACCAAATCCCTCTTCTCATTTTTAGTATCACAACTGCTCTAGAAGTTTGAATCAGGCTCGAGCTGTTTTGACAGAGTTCTATAACTTGGGAATTGAAATCAAAAATACAAACCAAACATGGTGACAAAATTTAGTTATTTTAGAGCCATGATATGGTGTAAGGAACTACTGGGAAAATTTAAAACCGATATAGTTCCTTTGCTAAGCTTTGTCCAAAATACTGACATCTTTGCTAGAACAAAACAAACAAACAAAAAACCCCCAACAATAACAACAAAACAAAAAACAAACAAAAAACAAGAAAAAAAAATCCAACAAAAAAAGAGGGAGGTTATTTGAGGAGCAAATTGGACCATAAGGAAAATGCAGGAATTTGACCACCCCAAGATTCTGATCAATTCCAGTCAGAATTTACCAACTATGATCAGTCTAATTTCCCTTAATTTGTCTGAATATCTGCTGTTCTTAAGGGAAGTGCTAAGGAAAAAAACTAAATAATTTATAGAGGAATAGGTCTTGAAAATGTTTTGCCTACACTGATCTGTATAAACTGCACATTTGCTAGATGCTTGCAATTAGATTTGCTTGGCATTTTCTTGGTTTGGGTGTGACTGTACCTTGTTTGCCCTCCCTATTGCTTTATAAGGGTAGCAGAGCTTTAAGTGCACTTCAAGAGGGGTGGTTGATTGGTTGTTTTGTTCATAACAATACAGACTTTTTTTAGACTTCAGAGTTTTTAACCTTTTTTCAGCTAATTGGGATGATGGGGTAGGGTGGATGACAGAGCAAGGATCATTGCAAACATACACAAACTTACTTTGAAGGTATATGCATGTTTCAGCATAAATGAAATTTATTCCTCACAGAGCCTCATCTATGGGATTCAAAGGCATTCTACATTAAGCTTCAGAAAAGATATGGGTAATTTGAAGACTGAAGAGAGCACACTAAAAATCCTTTCTACAGTTCTGCATCAACAGGTAAAGATTTCATGCATAAATCTGATTCTAAACAGCAACACCCAAAAAACCTCCAAGGAAATGCTGAAGGGAAGCAGCATGGACTGTCTGAGCCTCAGAGGAACAGGACTTTAACACGTTCCTTGTTATTTGATAGCTAGTCTTAATATAGTTAGAAGAGACTGAAACAGATGAAGGCTGACTTGATCAAGACAAGATTGGTAAAACTATACTACTTTTATGGAGTAGGCAAAAGACGTGAAAAAGTTCCAGGGAAAAAAAGAAAATTCATTTTTCTCTACATTGAAACACAAAAAATCTTTTCATGCATCAAGCACAAAATTTAGCACAGTTCAAAATAAAACAGGGCTTTGAGAAGGGAGAAAAAGATAAATAATTTGTTTACATCGAAACTATCTTTTACAGAAACTTGAGAATACACCTGAATTCTATCACAACATAGGATATGAGATATTTTTTACAAGATCCTTTCCTTAACATGTCTTCTATTTGAAGCATCAGGCATGTAGAAGATTCTACTGATCTAAAATTCCCAGTAGTGGGTAGGTGGTCTCTCAGTCCAGTGACGTAACAGACATGTGAGAGTCCTCAGAGGCTGCCAGACTCTGATGGAGCTGTGGCTTTCCAGAGAACTGCCATCAGGAGCATCAGGAAAGGACATGGACAGCAGGGACTCTATCCTACACTGAGCAGAGGGTGAGAAAACCACCAAACCAGGCTGAATGGAAGATGATAAGCTGCTCAGTGAACATTTCCTTTAGATGTTCCAAGGGAGAGCCAAAAGAGTTTGCAGTGCTAAAAAGGGATTTGGTGCTAGTAAGGCAAGAGCAGGACCATTAAGGAGATGATCAGACCTGAGGGCAAGGCAGCCCATAATATTCTTTCCAGTGAATGAGCTTTTTGAACAAGTCACTTAGCCAGCTTATCATCTTCATAGACAATCAAAAGGAAAAACATCCACCCAACCCCTAAAACTGACAGCACTCAACAGTGGGAAAAGTTAACAGGAGAACAGGAGGAGATAATCCTGAACGGTAACATCCCCACACCAACAATTCTCTTTAGGTGATTTTATGAGCCCAGCAGCTCTGCCAAGGCAAACAGGGAACATGGCACACCCTAATACAGTTCCAGGGGTCTGCTTTTCCTCCTGGCCACACACGAGCCACGTGGCTATAGCTTACACCCCTTCCCAGGCCATATGCTTGAAGTGAGGTCCCAGCCTGACTCCAGGCTGGCCAAGAGGGGGGAAATCCTCCCCAGTCTGTGTCCTGCTGTGCACTGGTCAGCACGAGAGCCAGAAGAGTCGCAGGGGACAGAGGGAGGTTGCTGCTCCCACTTGTGCCAGCGAAGGCTTTGGCCCGTGGCCGCCGCTTGCCCTCAGTGGAAAGTTAAAACGCCAGAGTGGGAAGAAACAGGAAGGTTTTGCATTATGCTGTTATTTGCCATGCCAGCAACAGCCAAAACAGATTAGTCGGTGTCCAAATTCACGAGCATGTCCTTCAGAGCCAGCTTCCCAGTTGTTCACCATTTATCTACTCCTCATCTCCTCCTAAGAGAGTGTTAACTGTTTCAAACCTTAAGTAAGTCACCCTCAGATTATTTATCTCAATTTCAGTTAAAGTGAGTATTGCTGGCATGGCTGGTTTCCCCAAGAGCACAACAAAATTTTTGTGTAAAAATCCACCTGTCTCCACAACCAAGTTAACAAAATACTTAGTAAAGAAATGGAATTTAGAGCAGTCATTAAAGACAACATCCCATAATGATGATGAAATTTTGGAGAAGCTACAGATACTTCTACAGTTTCACTCTAATGAATTGCAATACTAATCTATTATTCTGGGTAGACTACATAATCTCCTAAATATGAAGAGGTTGAGGCTCTGAGAAAATTCACTTTAATGCTCTTTTTGAAATTTCTCATGTATGTTTCCTGAAATGACTAGGACACTAGTACTGAAAACTGAAAAAAACCCAAAAACAACCCCAACCCCTTAATGTAAATTCACTTATTTTTTAACATATTTTAGAATATTTAATTATCAGACTGTTTCTTTAATTTAATAAAACCACAGAAGGAAATTTGAGTTTGGAGAACTAAATACAGAGGTTGAGAAAGAAGAAAGTGGTATCAATGAAGAAAAAAGAAACAAAGAAAAAAGAGAGAAGAAATAGGTAGGAGACTGGGTGAAATAGGAAAAGCACTTATTCTTTCAACCTTAGATATGAAAGGTTCAATTGAATGGTATAAAACTGAATTTAGAGTGCAACAAAAAGGAATTTCTAATTAAAGTTAATTAGGCCAGAGAATGCTACAGGGAACAAAGCTGTAGATGGAGAGTTTTAAAAGACCATGCAGACAGTAGTGGGTAACAAAAGGAAAGAGCAAAAGAAAGTGAAAAAGTTATGAATGAGTAGGAGAAAAAAAGCACATTCCTCCTTTACAGAGGGAAAGGATGCAAGAAGCAGGAACAGCCAACAGAAAGCAAAGGAGAGAATTAACTGGAGAAAAATAAAGTGTGATAGCTTTGAGGGGTAAAGCACAAACAGCAGAGACTATTTGCTGAATGAATATCAGAATTAAAAATAATTCAACATTCAGACAGATTTATTAAATTGGTTAATTTTTTGGTATTAATTTCTGAAAAATTAAATTTGATATTTAATGGAAAACAGCTGCACATGTCATGCAAGGAAAAAATACAAAACATGAAAGAGCTAGAAAGATCACAGAAAATTATGGTTTATGCATCTCTGCAATATCTTTCTGAGTCACCTTCCATATAAATAAAGCCTTTGCAACCTTATGTTAACAGATTACCTAAAAACATGATTAAACAAATTTAATGTTCCTCGGGTATTAAAATACATGGATTTCTTTTTCTGCATTAAAGTTTCCAGCAATTTGTGTCTTGTCTTGGCAACAGAACCTAGTACAAAACATGAAAGGATGCTGATTTGCCAAAGCTCTAACAAATAGAATAACATAAACATTTAGGATGCTTAGAAGATGTGAAGATATGTGAGTGTTGATATGAAGAGTGAGTACAGAGCTCTTGTGCCTGTCAGGAGAGACAACCAGTTTGAAGAAATCTATTTATCCTTATTTACACAAACAAACTAAAAATAACAAATTTCCTTCTGTAATATATTTACAAACTAAATATGTTTTTAAAGTGCATTGGTAATAGCAGCTAGAAAGTATCATAAGAGAAATGCTTCAGAGCACATTTGTATTTTATGCAAATATTTACTATCACACATTGCAATTAGAAAAGCACATTGGTCACAGTAATAAAACTAAACAAACAGTTTATTTGCATTCTAAATGGCAATCTGTTTTTGAATATGTCTGAATAGAGTACAGGCAAGAGAACTAAATTCCTTATTCTAAATTAAAATCCATTAAAGCCACACAGAATGGGATTACATAGGTGTAACTCATAAGAACAGCTGGCTATGTAGTTAGTGCAGGCTCCTTTCTAAGCAACAAGCAGCAGAGCACATTGACCTAAATTGTCAAATATTTAAATTGATTTCAGCTTTTATCACAGATAAGAGAGAAAGATATGTTTGTCATAGTGTAGTTTTTCACTAAAACACAATGGGAAGACCTTGCAAGGACATTCTAAGCTTCAGGCTCCCGGACTATCTGTATTGTATTAGACACGTATTTAAATTTTTTTTAATGTAAAGAAGAGTTTTTTCAGTTTCTTTATTGTCTGTTTTTACTTTTTTAACCTTCCTCAGCAGTACCAGAAAATGGCCAATGCAGGGTCAGTGCACATCTCCAAGCATCCTGACTCAGAAGGCAACACAAAGAATCCCCTCAGGAGCTCAGGTAGTGCATCACAGTTACTTGTGTAGGCTCATACATTGATTTTTCTCATCTAGGACTGGAAATACATTTCTTGTGCTACCAGAAAAGTCACCTGCAAAACCTTCAACTTGCCCTGCAGCATGGTGAGGAGCTCACCTTCAGGCATGTCCCATAACTGGTGAAGGACATTACAGCACAGATCAACACTGTTCTTTTGTTTCTGCTGATGTTCTAGGAGAGAAATATCTGATCCAAACAACCTTTTAGGCTGTTAGACCAGACTGAGTGACCTTTTGAAAGAAGAGTTTAGCATCTGTATAAAGATGTACAGGCTAGCATATGTACAAAGGTTTCCTATGTAGTACAGTTAAGCCTGGCATGAGACACTCCAGGAATGGAAACCAGTGTTAAACTAAACAGGAAGATGTCCCCCAGCCACACTTTACCCTATTTGCATTGCACATATCTGACATGTAAATCCCATATTTAGAGAAAACTGTATTTGAAGTCTGTGTATATTTGGCACATATAGATATTCCCACTATCATGTTAAACACTGAGTGCTAACTACATATTTTTCTGCTTATGAGCAACACTTAAATTTACACTTACAATTAGGATGTAATACCCTAATAAAAATTATAGTGTCTTTATAATAAAATGCTTTTCTTGTATAAAAAGGGGTAGAAAAAGAGTAACTTTTAGAACATGAGTTTTTAGTTGCTGCTCTTAATGTTACAATCCCTAAGGAAGAAGAATGTTATATCTACATATACATACATATAGACTTCAATTTGTACTTCAATTAAAGTCACATTAGTCTTTTTATATAGTTCACATTCTTCCTCTTTTTTCTTTAGAGAAGAAAAGCTTCCTGTACTTTTAGTTTGATCTTTTACCTTTTTTTATCTAAAAAGAAACTTTGGGAAGAAGTTCAACAAGGAATGAGAACAGTTGTTGATGCTTTCTCATTCCAGATTTGTTGCACACTCATTCAGGGCTCAGATTAACCCAGTTCATTTTAAACAGGAGATAATTAAAAAAATAAAATTAAGCATAATAAATTACATTTCATCCAAAAGGCTCTTAAAATGCTTTATAGACTCTACACACAGATCACTCCATCAGTCACTGAAAGCAAGTACCTCTGGGATGAAATGCAACAACTGTTCCACGGGGCACGGCAGAGGAGAGGAAGTGAGGAATACCAGCACATCGAATTGCAATTGCAGGGGGAATTTAGGTAGGAAGAATGTAATTACCCCGTTTGGAGCCTGGCCAGACCACGGGGGTTAACATCTTATAAAGAGCCCTCTGAGAATTTTAACAACCCCTAGTGCTCAGGACCTTTAATTTATATTAGCCCTCAGGAGCAAGGCTAACTGCTTTGCTCAACTGGGTTTGTGCGCTGCAGGAAACGGGGAAAATCAACTTCTAGTTGTTCTCTGCTTCCACCCAACTACTAAGCAGATTAATACTACTTAGGCTGCAACTTCTCATGAAAATGCAGCAGAAAGGTACAGGAATGAAAGCTACACAGAGTCAGAGCTGTTCTTAATTGATCTTTCAAAAGCCATAGAGGAAAAAAAATCTTTCCTACTCCAAAAAGTCCTAACTCCTCATACACAAAGCACTTGAGATCATCTCAGCTGGAATAACAATAGATAAGCATTATAAAGATATACAGGTTAGGAATACAACATCATTCCCTCTCCAACATCAGCCTCTGAGAAAGAGCCTGAAACTAAAGCATGTGTAGAGATCAATTAGTATCTTTAATTAAGGGAGCAGTTGTCACCAACTATTCTAACTAATATATCTGATGCATGTACATTTTCATTTTTAAGTGAAATAAAATTAAAGGCAACAATGGAAATAAGAAAAGTAAGTAAAATATAAGAATGCAATTCATCTTACTTTTTTGCCACTGTCACCTTAAAGCAGTTTTAAAAAAAACAGAGTAGACTTGCTTCCAAGCTTCTTTGCTTTAAAATAAAATATCAAGTGAGGCTATAATGGAGCATGGCTTTTCACTCTCATTGAACCAAAAGCATGTGGAGCAAATTCCAAGAGACTGCCAAATACTCTTTGAAATTGTTTACATTATGTATCCATACCCCACAGAAGTGTCTTATTTCTTCAACTAGGTTACACACAATTCAGAGTAATTTAACTTTTTTATTGTAGTCTAATGTAATGTAGTGCAGATAGTGTTACTTCACTGTTTTTAAGCTTCTGAATGTTCACAGGGTTGCATTTCCTTTGCCTTTAACCGATTAATTTAGTTCACTTCAGACATGCAGAATAATAAAAGTATCATTGTATTCTGCATTATTTTCTCTTAAAGCCCCTTATTTGTTTTATATTATAATGAGAAACTGAAAGAAGAAACAAGAGGCTTCTCCAAATCAAGCAAAGCAGAGCCCTTGGGCTTGTAAATATTCCTTGGGCACAGCAGAGATGCTGTATATCACATGGACAACACTATTGCTGCAGGAGCTTTGTGATTTATGCTAATTAGAAAAGCCACCTTGACGAACAGAAAACAAAGGGCAGAACAGTTCAGTGCTGATGCAGATTTCCAACATTAGGTTTAAGTTTCACAGGAAATACCGAAGACCAGTGGTTACAGGAATCTCACAATGCTGGTACATATCTGGGAGTCCTCGCTGGAGGAACGTCAGTCAGAGGCACAAATCATGAGTGATTTGTATCATGTAGTCTTATCCCAGGACTCATCAGCTCTGGGGAAGAGTGGACAGCCCCTGCTCTTTCAAGAGGATTCACAGACCAGGACTTTCAGCTACAGAAAAACCTTTGAAAAAGCACATCCTTCAGGGCTTTATGTAAGCCCATTATGCAAGACTATTCCATATCCCTGCAGCTATAAGGGAGACTTGTCTTGCTCCAGGTGTTTATGTTCAAATAGATCTCACCACTGGATTGGTGAGCTCCTCTTCTCCTCCCCAAACAGCTCTGATGTATTTCTTCAAGGTTAAGTGTATAGGAGCCTAATATTTTTCACTGAGTCTCAAGATTACACGATCTTTGTTGAGTCCCTAAGAATTAGATTTTGAAAAGCATTTAGGCACATGAAACCTCTCACATGTGCTCATCCCTGACTTCTGAGCATTTAGGAAAACCTCAGTACTGGTTTAGAATCTAGGTGTCCTTCCTATGTTCACAGATGACCAAACCCAAAACTGCAAACTTTAAAAGTCCATAAAAGGCAGAAATTTGTAATTCAAGACCTCAGAATGTGTTACTGAACACATATCTGCCCTGAGGTCTGAGTTCATTCCATGGACATAGAAACTGATATGAATGGGTAGGTTCCTTTCGCAGATGGTATGTGTAACTTCAACCATATAAAGAATTGGTCTAAGTTAAAAACTAATTCCTTTTCCATACCTACAACGTGGAGATCATGTCAGCTTGTTGGCAAATAAGAGCATAAAGCAGTGACTTGAGACATGGATTTATCCCTTTATAACGATCATACTGTGCAAAGGATCATGTACATAAATCTCATGTTTTCACTTTCTACTTGACTAAAGTGTCACAGGCCATGGAGCAATTTTTGTCCTCATGATTACTAGAAACACAGTCCCTCCCAGCACCTCTAAGGACGAGACCTGTTAGCATACACATTGCTTTCAAGCTATTCATGCCTCACCTTGAATGTAGTAAATGCTACACAAGCAAAGAAAGTGCTACACAGGTAATGACAAAATGTAGAATGCTTTATGTAAACAACTCTAGGTTGGATTTAGGAGGAGTTCCAATTAGGGTCCTCTGCAGAAAACAGCTACTAAGTGCTCCTCTGAACATAAAATGGATCATTAAAATAAGACCAATTGAAAAGCAATTGAAAAATACATCAAAATTCACTCTGGATCAAGAGGCTTAAACTGCAGAAATAGCTATGCCATCGAAACACAAGTAAAATCTTTTCCAAGCAACAACAATAAAAAAGGAGCACTTATGTGATTTACAGGGTCAGCACTGCTAATTTATAGCAAGACCATGGTGAACTGAGTACCCTTTTTGTATTTCTCAAAATATATGCTATCCTACAGATGCAGCACACTGTGTCACAGATGCTCAATAATTAAACAACATGGACAACTTCATGTAGTTGTTTGCTATGACCTATTGAAAAAATAACAAAACCCAGCAGTTTTTAGGCTTATTACAAGGTGCAGAAAAACAAGGACTGTATTTTGCCCCATTGGTGAAGGGGAACAAAAGTGGCCATGTATCTTAACACCTGGGAAAAGTCAGGGCATGCACAGCTGGCCGCGAGCTGGTCACACATTCCTGAGGTTACAATTACAGCTAGTGTTCTCAAACCAGCCTCACTGACAAGCAGTTGCAGATGGCCAAAACGCTTATGTATGGAAAGAGCTTTACTCAGCAAAATCTTAGAAAAATAATGTATCAATAGGAGCACTTGTATCTGTATATGTAGCACTTTCTCAGTGATGTTTTCTTCGGTTAGCCCACAGGTCATGTCATAGAAACCCCCCAAAACAGGAAAACTTGTGTGTTGCACATCATATAGATAATTTGGTACCAGCATATAATTTTCCTCTCAAGCAGAGTCCCCACATAGCTGAAGTGGGGAAACTCTATCAGTGTGTTCAGTTCCCAGATTTGCCAAGGACCAGTCATACTGCCAGTCCTCTTCCCAATACTCCAGTTTGATGAGGGAACAAAGGGGCACCATAAGGATCATCCGTGTACACAACTGCATTTGTGTACATAGCTTCATGATTCTGACACTGGCATGAACAGCTAAAAACAGTGTAAAGAATGAAAACATGAAAAAGAGAGTACTAATGTTTTCTCTCTCTTCAGCAACACTTAAAAAAATACACTTACACGAAGGCTGCTCCAAGGCTTACTAAAACAATCAGAATTCAAACATGATAAAAACTAAAAAATTACCTGCTTAGATACGATAACAGAAAAGGAAGGATTTTGTTTGCAAAACCATCCTTACAAGACACTTCATTAAGGATGGAGTGATCATATGACTGGGTGCAATTTTTTGTGATGCTGAAAGCACGGACATTCAATATAAAGCAAATTACAGCAGTTATTACTGTTTTAAAATACAGAAGGAAAAATATTTAAGTAAAATATCTAATATGCTTTTAATCAGTAGTTTTCAAGCATCTGGAGGATTTGGCAGAATCTAATCGTAAAAGAATTGATATAATAAAAAATTATTAGACGTTTCATCAAACATGGCCAGAAATTCGAACTAGGGTATTGATGACTATTTGAACCACTAAGTAAAAACCTTGTTCATAAGAAAAGAACTGCTATCTTTTCCAGAACAGAATATGCAAAAATTGCAACAAGGTATGAGTATAACATTTTAATTGCAATTTCTTTTCTGTAAAACATGCAGCAGAACAAATACACAAGAATATTGCTTGTGCCTGCTGTTCCCTGAGCAAGAGCCCTGTTACTGTGATTAGTACAGGGCACCACATGAACATCCTTCTGCACGTGATCAGCAAGACTAAAAGGTCACTATGGTTTTAATTTACTATTTGCTATAAAACTTGTATCTTAAACTGACTTTGCATATGTTTCTCAGTTATCACGCATACCTCGAAGTCAACAAATCAGAGGTTAGATTACAAATCACTCAGTGTAAACTTGTATTTTCTGTCCCAAACCAGCTGAGAGTAAAGAAGACCTCTCCAAAGCTTCAGGCTGTCCATTTTATCAGGCCATACTCTGTACTCCCTGAGACAGAGAATCTCCCTCTCTGAAGGTTAGGGAATTTTGCCAGAGTAAAGAGTACAGGAACTGACCTCTTGAACAGCAGTAGCCACATAGTTCTCTTAAAACTATTAACATTTTCACACAACAAAACCTCATTATTAAAAATACTTAAAAGAAAGTAATAAGTGTGATACTCAATTTTGTAGGTTCCTATTAGTAAAAATCCCTAAGTCTCCTAAAAGAGAATTAGTTGTGTGGTAAATTTGAACTTGAATATTCCCTTCTGCATATTGAGCTTTTCAAAGATTATTTTATTCAGCTTGTAACTACCAGCACAAATGCTGATTCTAAATATATCTGCTGAACTCTAAATGACTTCTGTTTATAGAAATAGGACATAACAAGCTATTAAATCTTCCTTACAACAAACTGCTATGCCAAAATACTTGCTCCAGATTTTTGAGCTACAGTTAAAAGACTTAGACTGGTAACCAGAGGAAAACTGGCAAGAGAGTTATTGCACTATATTTTGTCATTTAAACCTTTCTTTAGATGGACTTGATTTTAATTAGTTCTGCGTCCACATAGGCTTAAAAAAAGAAAATTAAAATAAATCTCATGGTGCTTGAAACCTTCATTACTTCATATGATTAAGGAATTTAACACAATGCTGTGTTGCTATAGAGCACCTAAATATACTCAGAAGAAGCAGGAAACAATAATGAAAAGATGCATAACTTCTGATGACTTGGATTACTAGAGAGTAAGAAATTGTATATACAGAGGACTTCACAAGAATTTTGCAGTCGGGGAAGAACAAACTGCACACACCCATTAAACATTAGGTTCATGCTCATCATAGTAAAAATACAAGTGTAAATCTGGATTGCAGCGTTTGGAGTTTTCACCCTTGTAAACCCTGCATCTCTCTCAGGGCTGACTTCAGTTTCCATAACCTACAAATGGCTGGTGCACTATTATGCATTTTCAGATTCTACAGTGAAGCTCACTAAGAGTATAAAACACTATTATTGTAAAAGGTCAGTATCCATTTTATTGCTGTTATAGTTGATGCATAATCACAGTTGCTCATTTGCAAACATAGATCAAAATTGAAATTTCACACTTTCTAAAGGAGCTGGCAGCATTTTCAGTTGCTCAAAGGTCATTGTAAATAAAGCATAGAAGATATGGCTCTCCTAAATGGCAATGGGATCTGGGACAACCACTTTTGGAAAAGGGCATTTTGAAGCTCAATGTGAAGCTTTAGGGAAACTCTCTTGTGGGAGAAGTAACTGAGTGAATTCCTCTGATGAGGGAATAGTTTTCTACAACTCCTTACTTGTCTTAAGTAACTATTAAATGGCTCCTGTTCTAAATTATACACACCTAAGGTGTCAGGGAGAATGAGGAATGTTAACTGACTAAATAATATTTCTACTCTGCCTGCTTAAAGGAAGAATAAACCTCCAACAAAACATTCCTTTGAAATAATCTATTTACTATTATTCAATTTTGGCAAAGTATGACAAGAATGATACCTAGAGATTTGCTCCTCACAGGCTGGAATTATTTACCTTTCAAAAACTATTTTATATGAAAAACTCAAATTATTGCAATAAGAATTTTCCTTTCCATTCTATTGAAGTGAGATGACAGGAGTATTAATTCTACTTAATGAACGTGAGAGGGTTTCTCCCTACCCTCCTCTTTTTTCTTTCAATTGAGAAAAAATCTCTTACCTTTCATCAAGAACATCTCTAATTTATCTAACATAAGCAGTATCAAGCTAATAAGAACAAAGGAAGACATCCACTTTTAATTACTTTGAATAATTTTAGATAGTTTTATCTAAGCATCTTGAAATCCTCCAAAAACAGACTGCCTGACATTAGAATTAAGACAGAATCTTAGTTCTACCAATGCAATTTTATTACTGCAATGACCTGATGAGCAAACACTCACACATAAATGCTCTGTAAAGCATTCCTCTGTCAAAATGCTTGCCCCTTGTGAGTATAGTAATTTATCAGGCATTTCAAGTGCTGAAGCAAAAAATATCGGTGATCTAAAATATGTAAAAAATGCAATGATTCAATTAATGCTGAGTTACTCCATGCATGAATGAACAATTTGACCTGGGCTTGAATACAGTATTTTTAATAATGCAGCTGCCATATTCGTTGGTCTGTGCATTTCCTGAAAACTAATCTGCCAAACAAGTTATACAGCATGAATCTTGTGCACTTCCGTTCTTCGAGGGTGAGTTAGTAATGCTCCACCATTGCTCCTCAGGTCACTCAAGTGCTACATGCTTCAGAACATTTACACACACTGCAGTTCTAAAATGAAGACGTGCATTTTCCACTTGAAGAACCCTTACTGTCACCTCTGAGCATCTGAGTGACCACTCCAGGTTTCTAGGAAACCTCAGGTCAGTTTAGGCACTAATTTGTAAATATTTCGAAATACTTGTTTTGGTTTTGTTTTCTAAGTACACAATATTGTGTCTGCAGTTTTGAGATATTTCTTTCCAGGAGACTGTCAGATTCATAGCTTCTCTTTCTTTTAAAACTGAAGCAGCACAACACATGTGAAAATAAATTAACTAAAACTATTTTCACACAACACCCCCCCACCAAAAAAAAAAAAAAAAAAAAAAGATCCTGTACCACCTGACTGGTACTATTCCAGCTGCAGTGCTTAACCTGAGTATACTCTGGGAAAGCTTCACATGGAGTTCATGTAAAATGTGTGCTAGCCTGGGCCCTTAAGAGCAATTTCCCCCTCCCCCCTTATAAATAGACCTTGTTTCATTTCAGGTGAAATTTCAAATACAGAAATAACCTTTGAGCAAAACCAAAATCAGGGTTACTTTAAGTAGTTCAGTCCAATGAAATCATCAATAAAATTACTGATGTGAAAAAACACTTAGGTTGGGTTGATGAAAGACTACAATAACTTAGGGTAAACATTTACAACTTCAGATAAAAGGTGATTAAAATAATAAGTAAATATTCTTTAACTGCAGATGACAGCAGCATTACAGTTAATATTTAATCATGACATTGTGAGAATATTCAGTAGTGGAAGACAGGATTAACATATTGCTTTAAAACATTCCATTACTTTCTGCATCTGTTTACTGATAATAAAAGAAACAGCTGTTCTAAATGTAACATTAACAGGTGTAAACCATTCATTTGAGATTTTAAAACAATAATTCTCCTCTGTTTCCTCCTTAGCTATTCTGAAATGACATTACAAACACCCCTCCTATTAGCTTACACAATTAACTCATAATTGTTTAACCTCTCTGCATGTCCCCAAAACGTATACATGTGGAGTTAGCTTCCTTCTCCTTTTGGGCAAAAGGCTCTGTTCTCCTGCACTGCACATCCTGAACTAATGCACCAGATGTGTCCCATAAAATGGTTGGTCACACTATTCAGCAGCTTTCCTTTAGCAACTGTTCTATATCAAATTTACTGTAAAAAAGCATCGTAATTATGAAGTAACACTGTATCAAATTCACAGACTGAATATCTCACTATGTTCGGTTAAACTATGAATGATAATTGAGCTTGAAATTGTATATTTACTTTAAATAAGTCCTCCAAATCATCTGCAACAATGTGTGCTTAATTCGAAGCCATTAACAAAAGATTTAACATTTCCACATTTATACTCTCCATAATTTCAGATACGATACTCCATACTTAGAGAGAGAGGGAGAGAGGGGAAAAAATAAAAGCAAGTTCTGGTAGCTTTCCATTTGCAAAATTAAATGCATGTACCTGAAGTTTCTTATAATTTCTAAGCCATCCTGTTACATGCTGGGTACAAATCAAACTAAATTCTCAAGAACGCTTCAATATTCTATTGAAGCCAAAAAAAATAAATTCAGAAGTTTATTTAACAAAAGAAACCAAGCCCCAGTACAAAACCAAAACCTGACCTGCTTTTAAAGCAAACTCCGAAGACCAAATATTACAACCCTTTCAAAAGTCTAAAAAGTTGTTTGTTTAAATTAGCTTTCATTAAAGTAACACCAGTAAGTTTGCAGGAGAAAAAAAAAGAAATGAAATCCTTGAGATTAGGTAATGTTTGCTTGTATAACTACATAAAGTGCTTGGGAATATTGATTCTATTGATAGATATTTTAAATATTCCAGATCAGAATATGGAAATAGAGAAGAATCCATTCTAACAAACCCAAATTCCACTATCTAGATTTTACTGCTGTCAATGACTGCTAGGTGCTCCCGAAATAATTTCAATGTTCCTCTGGTTTTGCTATAGTGCTCTGAACTTTACTATTCATGATAAAGAGAATAAACCAAACAAGAAATAGTTCAAATTTCTTCACACACACTGGTTAACTGAAACAGAAACTTCATTAATAAGATTCCTACTAGATTCAGAAAAGACACATGTAAAAGCTGGCTACCTCTGTTTCATGTCTATACCCATACTTATATGCAAGGCAATTAATTTTTTCAACGAGATTTTCCTTTATTTATAAATATAAATTGATATTCAGCAGTTTCCCACTAAAGGAATGTGCAACTTCTCAGAATTTGGGTAAGGGAGACATCTGAGTCGCAAACACACTACCAGAACTAAACCTGCCCCAACCAATCATACAAACGATCCTCTGAAAAATGCAAAGCTACCTACAACCAAAAGGCTTTGGAAGTTTAACTGTGAGACCATGCTTTAGTCTGGAAAGCTCCTGACTGTCCCTAGGGAACACTGCTACCTGCACTAGGTGGATTTTAGGAAAGCACACATGCACACCACGAGGAGCAGGGTAAGCAAAAACGCTTTGACCTGCTGGGGACACAATGTAAAGGAGGAATGACGCTCACCCATGGTCAGCCCCAGACCTCAATTCAAGTCCACATTGTACAAAGCAGAAATGCCAGCAGAGGGCAGCGCAAATACGAGAAGTCCCTGGAATGCCCCAGCCCGGCCACTCGTGGGGGACAAGGAGGTGGCTGCCACTCGCTGGTCCCTGGGACGCCACCACCACTCCCTGCTCCGCAGCTCTTCCTCGCTGGGAAGAGGTCAAGTACAGCGATGTGCAGCTCCACCCAACATTGCACATTTCGGGTTTTCTTCTTCCTTTTAAAGAACCAAGCTGCCCCCGGAGCTGGGGACGGACTGCGTGCAGGGCAAGGCAGCCTTTGTGCGCTTCCCCGAGAGCCTCGTGGAGCACCCCGTGCTGATGCAATGGCACAGGCTGATGTGCTGCCTTCCCCAGAACTGCTGCCTCAGGCACACCATTTAACTTCTTCAAACTTGTAAACCTAGAACTGGGCTACTTCTGTTGTTTAAACAAACATAAAATGGATGCCTCACTAGAGGCATTAGTGAGAACAGCTCTGGAAAGAAAAAGTAACATTTCTTTTTGTTCACACCAGTTAAAACAAGGAGAGACCTCCACCTGTCCTATGTAAAGCATCTCCCATGAGCAGAACACCAGTGTAACTCCCAATTTCAGCTTGCAGTCCCAACCATGAGTACCGTGGTGGGGAGACACCCAGACCGACAGCTCCAAAGCCATGCTCGAGCACTCAGTGCTGCCACCCAGCCACACATCCCCCAGTACCCCCCGAGACAGAAAACAAACTGTATGTAAACGTAGCTAAGGAAGAAATCCAGAGCAGCTCTCTGAGGTGTAAGTCTAGCAAACACAGCCAGGAAAGGAGGGAAGAGCCAGCTCTCATTTACCTAACCTGGTGCACCTGCACCCACTGAAAATCCTCATGCCAATTTAATTCCATAGCAACTAAACCCACCCTGGCACCTGTGAGTACCATTTGCCAATCATGTTTTGTCCTCAGTCTAGGGCGTGAATACCTATTAAAACTTGTCCTCTTGATATAAACTCAAGTTTTATCAAAGATACTACCACTGGCTTCAGTGGAATTAGGATACATCTATCTCAACTTCTGGAAAAAGAAGCAGCAATTATTTATCTCATTAAATACTGTATCTTATACTCTAAACTGACTAAAAGTGGTGCACACATTCATTTAATTTTCAACAACCTTAGTCAGGAGATAAAGTTCCATTCTGCAGCTTGCTTCTGGCTTTTCTCACTGTTATGGCACCTCTCTAAACTCTCAGAATTTGTATTCCAACAAGAATAAAAATAAACAAACTATAACCTTCTGTATCCCATGCAAGGCTGGGATCCTGTTTCCCCATTAGAGCCAAGGGTCACGTATCCTTCCTCTATCTCCATCCACCTTCTCACTTCGATTCTAAAAATTCACATCTTCTGCACTGAGTGACATTTAGAGCCAAGTGTGTTTGCAAGTGACATTCTCATTTTGTGCCTTGCTACCATTAAGCTTGGAAAGATACCCAGCTTGTGCCCTCTGATCATCCTTGCTCTTTATGAAAAGGACAAACTTACTTTAATGGCATAAAGAAATAATCATAGAATCGCAGAATAATTTGAGTTGTACTTTTTAAAGGTCAGCTAGTACAACCCCCCTGCAGTGAGCAGGGACACCTTCACTAGATCGAGTTGCCTAGAGCCCCATCCAACCTGACCTTGAGTATTTCTACCCATGGGGCATCTATTGTGTGTCTGGGTAACCTGTTGTAGTGCTTTACCACCCTCATTTTGAAAAATTTCTTTCTTACACCTAATCTAGATTGATCCTCCTTTGGTTTAAAACAATTACTACTTGTTCTGCTGCAACAGGCTCTGTGAAAAAGATAAACACACTGCCTTTCAGGTTAGAATTTACATGTTGTGATGTATGACTCTGATGTGATTTCTTAAATTAGTTCACCAGTTCAGCACCAGTGATTTTACATATCCAAACATAACATTTGCTTGTCTGGTCCAACACTCCTGTCCACAAACTAGCTTGCACTTGTGCCTTTCAGCAACCTTCAACCATTTACCCAGCAGACACAGAAGCACTACAAAGCTAGGTCCTACCACCACGCTTTCATAGTGCCAAGGTTTGCAAACAACAGCTGGGGATGGACAGGAATTTTCAGGTGAACTTGAAACTTTTAAAACATAAGGCAAGGCATCTGCTGTGCACAGAAGGCCTAGGGGGGTAGGTTTACAGAAGTAGGCCACTACTTGAAATAGAGGAGTAAACATTGTGTTCTGGTAGAAAGAGAATGAACCAGTTTACCAAAATCAGTAGCTCTCTATATAGCAGACTATGCCCTAGTTATGCCACATTCTCCCTGAGGGAGGACAGTTTATGTTTCCCACCCCCAAACAGTTTGTGTATAGCACTGCACCAATAAACTTCCATGGGCACCTGATTCCAGTGCTAACCTGTGCTCCTGTGACTCACATCCATTCTGCTTTCAAGCAACTGGCCAGTTTTAGTTGACCTGAAGTTTTTAAACTTTTGTACCATACTTTTAAGAACCACACTTCTGTAAGTGTAGAATTTTTGGAGATTGGACACTAGGACTGTCAATACTCATTTACATGAGCTAAGAATTTCCAAACAGAAATACAACCATAAGAAGTCTAACTATACTGCATATGGCAATGCCATATTTAAATACTTACAGCTATCTGACATTCCTTTGAAAATTAACAGCTGATCTCCTTAGTATAATAAACTTTGCCATGCTCTGTTGAAAGCAACTTCTAACCACTTCACATCTAAAAAATTTGGACATACTGGTATTTCTTAAACCTGCAGCAATAAGACAAGGAGGAAACCAGGTGAGAACATTTCTTTAATAAATTATTTTTTTAAAAAATAGTGGTGACCTGTTTCTATACAGTATATACTTTCAATTTTCGACTAGCATTTTTTATTTTAATAAAGTCTTTAGGAGGTGAACATGTAACAATGAAAAGTCATTATACAAAAGCTTTGCACAAAACATACTGAAATTATAGAGTAGTGATCAAAATTAAGCAAGAGAAGTATGAACCCCAAACAAAATGTTCCATTTACTGAGTAATTTCCATGGAGTTGTGCTTGTCAACTTCTGGAATATCTGTTAAGTGATGAAAAAAAGGACGACCATGAACGCAGCCTTTATTTTCCTTTCCAAGCTGTTGCTTCATCCTGTAAATTGTGTTTTGCACATCTTCTTTTGACAAATGTAAGGGCAGCTGCCGGGCTAAACGTACTGCTTCTCCCTGTGGAAAGGAAAAACAAAACCAAAACCTCCATAGTTTTAAAGTACCACATTTTTAGAACATGAGCCTGGGGCTACCAGAAAGCAAGAATTAAGCACTCCCTCTTTAAAGGTCATCTTTTTCTGCTGCTAAATATTCCAAATCTCAGAAATCTAAATATAACTTTAAACAGATCTTACTGGTCAGTTCATGACATTTCTACAATGGAGGCATGCACAGTCAGCCCTTTGGTTATGTTTGCACTCCTTTAGCCTACTTTTGCAAAATGCTTTGTGTTTCTTATTTCCTGTTGTCACCAGCATCAGCTGTGCATGTTTACCAGTTCACAGACACATTTCACACGATAAACTTTAGCAGTGTCATAAATTAATTCAGTGAGGAAAATTTGAAAGATACTCTAGCAAAACTTCATATATTAGTTTGTATTTACTATGGTCTATTGCATCCACTTAAGACTAGAAAGCAGAAGTGACTCCTAAAGCACCCACCCTCAAAGAACTAAGGAACTTCAAAAACAAGTTTCCTCCTCCAAGATGGGCCTTTCTGCCACTGCCTTCTCTTCTGTACTTAAGTCATGCTGCCTAGACAGAAATGTATGTGGCACACAACCTCCCTTCCTACTGTACAAACCTGAGCACTATTCATAATGATTCAATCTAAAACACCTCATTTTCTTTGTCTGAGATCTTCTCCCACTCCTCCAAGTGGGAAAAAGATCACTGTGGACTGTTTAATACCCTGGAAGGCTGCTGCTTCAACCATTACCCTATTCTTTCTTCTGCATTTATCAACTAACAGCAAAAGCTGCACACATGCTGCCTGCTCAAACATGAAATGACTGATTAAAGCTGTGATTCTGAACATGACAGTGAATGCATTTCCAGTGTTTACCTCTCAGAATGGTCAAAAAATGCAGTGCTTATTTCTGAATAACAGCTTTTATAGCTGTCAGCGGTTTTTTACAAACCATTCCTGTCTCAACACTGAACTTATCCCTTCTTTAAGCTTCTTTCCTGAGTGCATGAGAGTGGTTCAGTAGTACATAACAGAATCACTTGCTGCAAAGGCAGCTTACTACCCCCAAAAGACAGGGAAAGATTTGTGTAACACTGCTTAAAAGATAAAACACATACCCTGTGTAAGTATGTGCCTCGGTCCCAGTTTGAAGTAACCTGATTCAGGAAGGCATGTTGTAAATGCTTAAATTAGAAGAGACTTTACATATATTTTAGTAACTCTTTTGAAGAGAATTAGCATTAAAGAGCATTAGTGAATGAGCTAGACAAGCAGCTACTACTGCTGGTTACTCCAGTTTTAACTAGTACCATATATATTAGTTGTCTCCGAAACTTCATGCCATTATTGTCTCTGGATGGACAATTTATTTATTTGCACAGAAAATATTAACGTGAGTCACTGCCATTCTGTGGCAGTTTTGACTCCTAACATGGAAAAATGCCTCTCCAGTCTGAAAAGTGCCTTACAGAGGAAACACTTTGGGAACATCAGCTTTGGCATGTGTTATTTCACACTGGGTGACTGCTTTTGAGTGTATCTGATGGAAGTGTTTTGGTAAAGAATACACAACTCAGAGAGGATATGATACTCTCTTTTTCAAGAGTAACTTCTGTTTAGAACACGATGAAATTAAATAAAACACAGTTGAAGAAAGATTTTCAAGCTGTTTCAGGAATTATTACAAGTTTAGCTGGCTAATAGTAAAAGAAAGCTTCTCACCTCCAGGTAATTTATCACTTTGAGAGGTCTACATTCATATACTTCCTTTGCATTTCTGTTAACTACTGCATTCAGAATTTCTTTCAAATCAGAAATTCCATAATATGGCAGACAATTTGCCATCCCTTCTATTTCCAGATGACTTTCTGTAGCCGAAGCACCTGAAAACACAAAAACAAAACAGTAATTCATGCACTGCTTTAATTTCTATTCTATAGCAATTCACAGAAAATTAAACTGATGCAAAGTCATTTAGTACTTTAGTCCAATACAATTAGGCAACTTTTTTGTTCCTTCCTTGGAATGAAAAGCATTTATTTGCACAATGTTTCATTATGATGATGTGTGTTTATTCACATTAGAAATGTCTCAGCTTACATTAATCCAAATCCTAGCTGGCACTGTTTAATGCTTAAAACATTTGCAGCATTCCCAGTCTTGAGCACAGCTTTAATTAAAGCTTCTGTGACTTTAATTAAACATATATAAAATTAGACTTGAAGCTAGCAGTAAAACACAATTTAGTTTGAAAAATTTAAAACAGTGTTGGCACTATTTCCTATGTAACTGGTTTAAACATCTGTAGAGTTCAAATGTTATCATAACAAATTCTGATTCTACTGAAATAAAAAGCAGTTTTTTTCTCCTACCACATCTGAGGAAAAACTCAAACCCATAAAACTAGAGGCTCTGTGACTCACTTCATATTATCATTCATATGGTATCAGTGCTGGAGCAGGGAACACTCTGAGTAGGAATGATGAATAAAAAATGAAACAGCCTTTTAACAGAGTATCTATTCAAGTGTTGAGCTCTCTATGATTTCCCTTCTTATTCACATCACAGGGAAAAAAAAAAAGATTGAAGTTGTTCCTGTACAGCAACTTTTTTTCCATTTCCAGTTAGAGGCAAGTTCTCTGGCAGCCAGGCTCACATATTCTCATTCAATCCTTCAGACTATCCTCTCATTCACGTTGGGTGCACAGGAACCTCAGCCCAACCTGCACAGCTAGCTTCCCTTTTCCTCCATTACAAGTCCAACAAGTACAAACTTTGGCACAGACAGCATAGAAAAATTGAATTACTAATGAAAATAAATCCACTCTCGTGTAATGGCTCCAGGTAGGATAAATTACCTTCAGCTCAAGTCACAAATGGTTTTTATAAAAGTCAAAAGAGCTGGAGACAAATAGAATGCTCCAGGGTGGATTAAACTAACAAGCTATCACAAGGGATAATTCTTGTTCCTAATCCAAATAACAACATGAAATATTTCAAAAGTGAGAAAAAATATATATACAATGTAAACCAGCAAAATGTACTTTCATTAGCTGGTAGAATGAAGCTGAGTTATTCATGTCCAGGCACTGTTTATTTGACAGTCATTAAATAAGAGCACAGATGAACAGGATAACTGTGCAGATTGAAACTTTTCCTAAATATGGGTGTGGCACTGGGTAAATAATGCTCTTGGGCCTTTTTAAGCTTCATGGCATGAGATACTTTGACCAGTGGGAATTTGATATAGAGAACAGTCCCTCATTCCCCCTCCCCTCAAAAATCACATAACTTTCTCCCAGCTATGTATTAAACACTGCTTTATATCTGAAACTTTATTTAATTTTTCACCCAGCCTTGTCTTCCTTCTGTTTTTCAAGGTGCCTTTCCCTAATCACAGCCAGCAAACAGAGGCATATTTTTATATAATACTGGAAACCTGTGTTCAGATTCAGCTTAAAGCAAAATGTTAAATTATATGAAAATTTTCCAGATATAAAGGTGAGAAAAAATGATGTACTATGCTAATATTTCCCCATGGGCAAGCCTGTCAGTAAGGGACAGGAGGAAAATATAAAGTCTCTTTTTAAAATCTCCTTCAGCTCTTTTAATTTTTGCCCTATTTTTGATTTAATTACAGATTAGATTTGAGGAATTATTCTAGACCATTTGATTATGCTGCTTTCTCTCTCAAATGAGAACTTAGTCTATTTGAAAACCTTTCAATAATTACCCCTCTATTTGCTATGAAGGACAGGACACAAATTCTTTTAAGTTTCAAGTATTTAGACATTCAGTCTAAAAACTTGTATTTCCTGTATTTAAAAATTTTTGACAGTGAGATTCTGGATTTGCAAAACATTTCCTCATATATTCTCCAGCCTCACCAACAGCCATTGTTCCATCTGCAAATTTTGACAGCCAGATTTGACTTCACCATTTTCCTCTTTCATCTGAAAGTCAAAGTGGGCTTGAAACAGTTTAATGCAGGAACAAACAATACAAACCCTGGCTAAGGGAGGTTTATTTCTTTGGTAATTCTGTTTGTGTGCCATTCTCCTTTTCTGCTAACATTCTTTAGACTGTAAAGTAGCCCAGTTGCATGCTGATTAACAAGTATTTATCTGCAAGTCTCTGCAGGAACTCTGATATTGGCAACACTTGATGATATAAGCAGATGTCCAAGCCTCAGTGTACTTGTAAATTTTTGACAAAATATATATTAAGATTTTTTGAGTATTCAAACAGCAGTCCTCAAACAGTTGCCATGGTAGTTTCTCTGAAATACTTTGCAACTTCCAAGGAAAGTATTTCCATGAACAAGTAAACTAGTTTTCAAATGAGTAAAAATGTGGATTTCTCATTGTTACAAATTTCCCCTTTCTCCTTCCAAACAGAGCATTCACAATCATCTTTGGATAATTCCTTCCTGATGGCCAGGAAAAACTGTTCCCTTCCAGCTGCCACCTAGATTAGGTGACACTATAATACTACCTATCTCCCAGTCTGTGGTCAAAATCAAACTGCAATGGAATTGCAGCATGGTTTTCCACTGGTGGGTTACAAGAGCTGAGACAGTTTTTATATCACCAAGAACGATGGGTTATTTACCTGTTACTGCTCTTTGGGGCCTTATAAAGCACATTCTTTGTACATACTCATGTTGACTACGTGAGGCAGACAATCCTGCCCTAAAAGCCTGCCTTGGAGCATGGCCCAAGACCCAGCACTGATCCAATTTGACCAGCTAAGGTGTGTTCCTTGGTCTCAGTTCCTCTCCAGCCAACAATTCCCATCTCTCTCTAGGCCTTTCCCAAAGGCAAACAGACAGATGTGCAGTGAAGGCACATATAATAAACACATCTTAAGAAGAACTGGACAGAAAGTAATCCATCTTACTTCTTGAAATGTTCCCTGCACGTAGGGGTCACTGTGAGCAAACAAATGCCTGGCAGGTCCCAGAACACTGAGTATTAAGTAATTTGCTTTATTAAGTAAAAGCAAACAGACTGCTCTCCCAAAGGTAGCATCACTTGAAGCCTCAGTAAGGCCAGAACATGAGGGGGTGGGAGGGCAGTGGAAGACAGACTAGAGCTCAGCGTCACAGCTTTGCAAATTACAACAACTGGCACATTCCACAAAGAAACCATTGATTTTGCCTAACTGACACACTGACAGCAAGAAGTGTTTTCTTGGCTATTTCACAACATGTTTTTCACTGTGAGCTATCCAGAGAAAAATCTAGTTGAAAACTCCTTAGACAGACGAGCAGTTAATATTAAGAGGGAGATGATACAAAGATCTTAGCCTACCAAAAACATGAAGCAGATGGGGCACTTCCAAAATCTAGGATACTTGGAACAACTTTGGCTGCAGTCATATAGAGTTTCTGAAGAGAGTAAAGGTAGATTACCTTTCTGTCTTCTAGCAAGAACATATTCAAAAAACAGACTTATCCTCAAATGAAACAACAGGCAAGTAAGGCCTCCAACTTCCATACTCTTGCAAAAATTAACATCCAAAGGTGCATTTGTGAAAATACAGACATTTAAGCAGTTTTCCCACCAAAATGGCAGAACAAGAACAAAACTCCGTGTGGAACTGAGTTATTGTAAGGAAAAAAATAGCTGATTAGACCTTTCAAAATCCTACTAGGAGTAGTGTATCTAGTGTCACATGGTGCTGTGGGGTTCAGAGCAAGGCCTGTGAGAAAGACTCCTGGTAAATGAAGGGAGTAAATAAAGCTCAGAACCACCACTAGCTAAAACATATTGACCATTAAAGAACAGAGTTGTATTTCTACAAATTCCAAGCACGGCAAGGGAATAAGATTCAATTTCTGAGTATTAATCCTGAGATTAAATCAAGATTAATGAATGACTCATTTTTTATCCTAGGAATGACACTGCCCCTAACATGTCATCCAAATAAGGAAAAATTAATACTTCATGGGTGGATTGTTTTTCAAGTAAGAAACCATATGAATGAAAATCTTCATAAAAAGCTCCTCTGTACCACAAATTGTCAGAAGCTAAGATTCTGAATTGCAAAGAAGCATTTTTAAAAATTATCAGTTGAGATGCAAGCCTAATGCAACACAGGAATTACCAGTAACCTCCCATATTAAGGCAGCTGCTCAGGGTTTTTTTTTTAAATAAATAAGCAGTCAGTTCTGTAAAACACCCTAACACCACAAGGAAATAAAGAATAAATGTATGGTCCTATACTTTAATTTAAATCATAATAATCATCTAGGAAACTGTCCTAGTGGGGTGCACAATACCAAAGGCAAGAGGTCCAGTGTTCCAAATTAGTGTCTGGGCATTATGAGAAGACTTAATATATGGTAATGAGCAGCAATACTCAGGGTCCTTCTCTTCTTCTTTGGTAGAAAAATATCTGTAGAGATTTAAAGAAATAAGCAGTGCAACCTATTAGAGACCACCATGGGTCAAGGAAAGCCTCTACCATGACTGAAATTGCTGTATGTTGAATTGGAGCACCTAAATTTCTTTTGCTCTTATTTTGGGTGGTATCTTGGAGAGCTAGTGATGGCATCACAGACTTATTTGCACAGAACAGAAAGGCTTGTTATTTTGCAAGAAGAAAATTACCAGAAATACCACTAGCATGTTGAAATTCAAATCTTAAGAAATCAATCACTCAATCAATCAATCAATCAATCAACAAGTTTGCTTGTGACATAAGATGATCTCTGTCAGAAAAAGTAAACTTTCAACTACAGAAAATAAAACTCTTCACTCAGGATGAAAAAGGAAGCCATGCACATTAACAAGTGCTAATAAGTCTATTAATGAGAAATCAATCAGCAGTCAGAAAGGAATATCTATTATGACCATAACAGATTCCCAGAGGAAAATACAGACTTCTGAATATGCTGCAGTGGACCCTGACAGAGAGGGAGAGTTGATAGTTCAGTTCAGTTGTGAAACAGCAAATACTAGGACTGATCCAATTAATCTAAAATGTTAGGAGAAAACTAGTTACAAAGGGAGTGTGCAGAGAATGGGGTTCTGGTGTGCTCCTATGGATGCTGCTAAGGAGAAACTCTCCAGTTACCAGGGCTTAATGGCACATTTCCATTCTAGGACCTCTCCACAGCAAGCTGTGACTTTATCACCCACCACGCAAAGTAGGACCTCCGACTCAAAAAATCAACAATATATCCTGAAGAAACAAACTTTTCTGAAGGAAATTCTAGCTCAGAAATATCAGAATGCCTCTCTTTCAAGGTGTGTCTGAATTTCAAAAACCTCACAAAAGCAGACACTGAATACAGACAGTGAAAAAAAAAGTAATGTTTCAATAAGGATTGTGAAAGATGTTTTATGAAACAAACTGGATCTCTCATCTGAGAAATCCTACAGAATACTCAGGTCTAAGTGGGACAAATCACTCCTGGTATGCAAGTCCTCTTCTGTAAAGATTATACAAGAATCTATGAATTAAATAACCTTAAAATTCATAGTGAAATTCCCAGAGAAGGACACATTAGGATTGTTAAAAATTAATACCTGTGTGTCTAAAAATCAATTCTAATAAGTATTTGTAGAAGACAGTGTATTTCAGGGGCAAGTTAAAGAAAAAAGGAGAAACTGATTAAGTAGAAATCCTTGGATCAGTTGGAAAAAAAGCTGGGAGAAATTCCATTTGTTTGCTGGTATTTCTACCTTCATCTGCAGTGGTATGCTCTTTTAATAAAAGAGGCTGTAACTGCTATAATGTCATCAGCAGAAGCTTATAAACATGACTGACAAGACTCAGATGTTACTAACTTTTCACTCAAATAGTTAAAAAAGAAGAGTGGAACAAAGAACTGACTTAGATTCTCATTCTTTACTGGGCTATTCTATGGTTCATCAACCTCCACAGTGCACACAAAGCACTTTAACTGTAAACCAAACCAGAACAGTTCCCTTGAGATTTCCTTTTCTTAAATTTACATCTTAGGAACACAGGATGAGAAGACTACTTCCTAGTTACAGTGTCAAGTCCTTTGCTATTACAGTGTTACAATGCCGCTCTTAAACTAACCAAGCTGCCTTAAAAGTAGTTTCCCATTTGGTTTTGGCCAAGACAGTCAATTTTGTTCACAGTAGCTGGAATGGGGCAGTTTTGGATTTGTGCAGGAAACAGTGCTGGCAATACAGGGATGTTTTTGTTGCAGCTGAGCAGGGCTTACACAGCATCAAGGCCCTTTCTGCTCCTCACCCCACCCCACCAGTGAGGAGGCTGGGGGAGCACAAAGAGTTGGGAGGGGACACAGCTGGGCAGCTGGCCATAGGTGACCAAAGGGACATTCCAGACCATGTGGCACCAAGCTCACAGAGCTGGGGGAAGAAGAAGGAAGTGGGGTGCTGTGATGATGTTTGTCCTCCCAAATCACCATAACCTGGGATGGAGCCCAGCTTTTCAGGGGATAGCTGAACACCTGCCTGCCCATGGGAAGCAGTGAATTAATTCCTTCTGTTTCATTTCTGTACACTACTTTTGCTTTACCTGTTAAACTGTCTTTATATCTCACAGGTTTTCTCACTTTTATTCTTCCAGTTCTCTCTCCCATCCCACTGAAGGGGGAGTGAATGAGTGGCTGTGTGGGGCTGAGCTGCTGGCTGGGGTTAAATCATGACACATCTGCAGTACTATGAGATTGGTCAACAACTCTCTGCTGTTGCCTAGAAATAAACTAGAAATTAAACTCTTCACCCAGGATGAAGAACGAATTGTCTTCAAATTTTCACATTCAATTTATTCATGTCTAGTTTACATGAACCAAATTTGAAGCAAACTTAGAATATTAGGAGGTAAAAAAAAAAATAAAGTTGGTGAGCAAAACTGCTAAGCCACAATCCCATATTTGCCTAGGGACATATCAGAGATCTCCTCAGCTTTTCATTTGCTTGTCTGAATAAACCATATAAGAGCTACCTCTTACAGTACATGTTTTATTTCCATAATCATTCACTCCATGATTATTGTAATGATTAATACCAACACCTCTTCTAGTAAGGTGTTGGTATTTATGTAGAGATTTAGCCAGTCAGAAAGAAGTTTCCTCGTTTTTGCTGTGCATGATTCAGTAAGGAAAACAGCTTTGGCTCTGTTCTTCACAAGAGCCAGCCTCTGAGTGAAGGAGTTGGTCTATATCCCTTTTTTGTACCTACCCTTAAAAGATCCCATATGTTACAGTACATCTGTCATCACTGTACATATGTGGGGATCTGTAACACATGAAGCTATAGCATTTCTAACAGCTCTTATGGCCAATCTTTTCCCTGAGCTGTCAGCTAGGTGCTACCCCCAAAGATGATTGCTTTTCTTGCAATTCTACTATAGAATTCGTGATCTGCAGAACCAACACTGGGTCACCCCTGTGTTTCTAATGCATCCCTAGAAATGATTCTTCAGAAAGATGTAAATACATTTGAGCTCTCTTAATAAAGTAAAAGAATCTTATATGAAATGCATTTATTCTGTGATGAATAGAGAGGTACTGAAAAGTATACTCCTTCAAAATATGTTCAGATCAAACTCCAAGAAAAGGTGTGGTGAACCTTAAACCATCTCTTCGCTGGCCCCTTTGGGCTCTGGGTTACAATTTTAATAATAATAAGCAGAATCCAGCTCCATACTGGACCTCTTCAACTGCTCAGCAGTACAGGAGTAGTCAGTCAAAGCACATACTTGCAGAAGGTGCCTGGGCTAAGGAATTCTTATCAGTTTAATCTAAATTATGTCAGAATGGCAATTAAGGATATGGGCATTGGGCATTTTGGGAAAAGAAGAAAGAAGTGAGGAAAACATGGATTTCAGAGCATTAAAGTTTTCTGTTCAAGCATCAGTTTCCACTACTCAATGTTCTGTGTGGAAGATTACATTCTTTGCCAAGAAATCTCAATGTTATGGAAAGCAGAATGCTAGTGCTTTAAAAGACAAGGGGAGGCAGAATAACATGATCCATATTAACAGTAATTTGAATCATTAAATCATAGGAAACAAGCTCCAATGCAACTAATAGATTTTAAAAGCATCATACCTTCTATCACTTTTATCTGGAATCCATTTGCTACAAGCCTTGGATCTGACAAATAACCTGATCCATGGAAACTGTGGTAATTCTTCTGCATTTTATGAAGAGCAGCCATATACTGAGATCCACCAATAAGACTGGAAGAAAAAAGATCCCCAAAGTGTTAAAAATCAACAACACTTACGTGAAAATTACAAGTGTGCAAAAACCACAGAAAAACGTAGCAAGTGATAAGGAGTGACCAAGACTTTTAGAAGCATTTTGGAAAAGCAATTTGTTTAAAGACGCAAAATGAGAACTATTCACTTATCTTAGCGAGGGATTGAGCTTAGACAATCAGTAATAATAATTCTATCAGCCACTTCCTAATTCTTGGGGGGAAATTAAGCTACAGTGAAGTGAAAATGCAGAGCATTTCATTTCCTTCTGGGGGCGGAAATTTGTACTTGCTGCACTACCAATGGAATTGGTAAAAAATCATACTTATTCCAACTACAATAAGACCAAGTGTTCTCATTACTTCAAGATCAAAGCAGAAAAACAAAAAACTGTTTTAATAGATAAGTGAGTGCACAGATAAGCACAGCATTAGCAAAAAGGGCCTTGCCAGAGTTTACTGTAAATCATTATCAAATGATGTTTCAAGGAACATAGACATTTTTGCTCAATAGTGCTATACCTGTCTGTTAACACAATTGGATTGTCCAGTTTCTCTACTGGAAGCTTATGGTTCATCAGTAACCTCTTACATAGCAGGGCCTCTTCCAACCTATATGGATTCAGCACTTTTACATTTTTTTCAGTAGCAAGTATCCAGACATCAGGGAAACTCTGACGACGGATGAGGAAAAGCTCGTGTTCATCTGAAACATTTTTCTCTTGCCTCTGAAGGTGACGTCTACAGGAACTCAGAGAAAAAGGCACTGTCACAATTTTCACAGGCTGTTCCAGTCTCCCCTTCTTTTCAATCTGGTCATGAAATATCCTGTCAAGCTTCTGCTGGTCAGATGCAGAACTCTTTAGCTTGGTTTTGTGTTTTCCTGCCTCCTTGGCTGGTCGGTGCATTGGCTCTGCACTGGCTTTCTTGACTTCTCTGTTGTACCGTTCCTGGTCCTTAGTAGCTTTTATTTCATAACTTAAAGGAGAAAACAAACCAGTAGCATCAGCAAAAGCTCCAGACCCCAACCCCTAACACACTAAAGCAGAAGGAAAGGTAACCTTTTCAACAACCAAGAACCACATTCATGGTCCATTCAAGTACCCACATCAGTATGCTGCCCACTGTCATGGAGGTGGTGACTGGGCCTCTATTACATCACACCTTGAACAAAAGCTGGAAATTTTCCTTTATCTTTCCTTTAAGACAGCCAGCAAAACCTCAGTTACTCTAAGGGGGAGGAACTATTACTCTAAGGAATAGAGTGCATCATATAAAGATCTACAGCAAGGTTCTTATCACCTGAGTCCCTTGTTTAATTTGCAATCAAAACCAGAGTTTTGGAAGGATTTTTTTGTTTCAGGCACACCCAGCTCAATTCACAAAGCTTCTAGAACTCTACAGCCTTCCAGGGGAGGCCATGGAGCTGGCAGGATTTTGGAGCTTGAATAATTTCTCAAGCCCAAGTTCTTTCTTAATAAAAACGTATTTGATTTCAAATGGCCTAAAATTAGCCATATAAAGTTAAAGAATACAGAATATGTATGATTATCACAGAATTCCTTAAGTAATAATCAATCTTACAGATTTTTCAAAAACAGTCAATAAAAAAAATACTCCTAAATGCTGTCTAAATGGTTAAAATATTACTACATACTAAACCTCTATAACATGAATGGATTCTTAATGAGTTTATAAATGTCAGGGAGATAACTAACTTTTATAGGTCCCAGGTTTATGCTTGTCTACTGCATATGAATTTTACTTTTCTGAAAGCAAAGGTTGTGATTTGCTGAACTCCCTCTTTTTGCCCTTATTTGATATTCTGAATTCTAGAAGGTAATTCAAACCAGTCTAATCTTCAATTAAAACAAAACAAAAAAAAAGTAGTACTATCATATGTTAGTATTGGAAATAAGCATTTTAACTGGTCATATTTATTTATTGCTACTTGCTGGAACAGTTTGATTCAATTATGTGTATGCACGCTGGAAAATTAAGGTCAACAAAAGGGTCACCATTTGCAATTAATTATGATGTGCTAGCATTCACATATGGTACCAATATTTAGTTAACTAAAAAAGTCAGCTTAAATAGTTTCTTGCAATAAATCACGTCCTAGAAAATATGGAGCAAACATTAAGATAAAAAACATCTGCTCCTTTTAAAATGAATGGATGAAATCACTTGAACACATTTTTTTTAATCCCAAATTCATTTACAGCTCTGACCAGATCAATAAATACTTTGATTTGAATAGACCTAACTGTAATGCAGAAAAATTATTTAAGTGTAAGAGAACTGAGCCCTCAGTGATCACTGATAATCCAAAATGAACACACTTCCAAACAAAGCCCAACTTGCCTGTCAGTTTAAACTACCACCAGAAAAATTCTAATTTTACAAACTTTGATTGTGAGCATCTTCCAAATTCAGACACACCAGTATCAGTGATTTGCCCAGAACCAAAGAAAAAGGAGGGAACAACTTTGCCTTTTTGAAAATCTTTCTACAGAGGAACATATAATCGAGTGCTACAAGAACAGCATTTCTCTGCTTTGTGAATTCAGACTGCAAATTAAGGATCTTTTTCTGATGCTACAAAACCTAAAGCCAAGAAAATTTGCAAAACTGGATGTAAGCAGAGAATGGAAGACTAGAATAAAGTCTAGTTTCAAAGGCAGCTTTGGTTTAATTAGCAAAAAGGATGCATGATATATTCTTTCCCCCTTGCAACGTAAACCCGAACACAATAATCAGCACACTAAAAAACCCCTTTTAATGTATGTCTCTCTGGCCTTATAAGACAAATAATCTGAATTTGAGTATTTGTTGCAAACTCTGACAGCAAAGACCACGCTACCTGAAAAAATGTTTCTCCCAAGGTACAAATCTACTCATGAAGAATTACTGCAGAGTGCTGACAAGGTGATTTGTTAGTCCCATGACAATGTGTGTAGCTTTGAACCTTTCCTACACCTTGAGGGTAACTACTCCTGCCACTGTTATGGCACTTGGAGGGATTTCTCCCACTCCTACCTGAGCCTGATATGCAGGAAACATTAAGGCCAGAAATACATGCAAGCTGTATTAAGTAAGAGCTGAGTGACTGCAAGGAATGAAATCCTTTGCAAAAGCAGGGGGATATGTGATGCTGCCAGCATGGACATGCACGGAGCTTTCCTCCTCTATTATAACCTAAAGACCATAACATTTGACATTCCGGTTGTGTAATAAATGCTGGCTTGTTTTGAAAAGGCCATCCTGTGTCACTATGAGACATCTGGTGCTTGTACTACTCCCAAATGGGATTTAAAGTAATTTAGACCCCATGGAGGAGCCACAGAGAGTAACAGAGATGCTGAAACCATGCAGACCCATTGCACAAGGCAGGACTTTATCACATAAGGATGGAGGACTGGAGCTCAGGAAATGTGGGGCTGTGCCAGCATGGATGCATGAAGTAGAGCTGTGGCATTTGGCTGCCCTGATGTATTTACATTTGTTGTTACCTCTAGGTGGCCCAATTTATCCAGAGTACCTGGAGGAAAGACTTATGTTCTCTGCCACAAGTCCTTATGGATTGCTGCTCTGCAGGAAAAGTTGTCTGTGTATCTCTTCCTATTTGCTATTCTCTGAGGCAATTTTAAGACCATAAATGTGGCAAGGTAAACCAAAGCTGGTATCTATAGATAGAAGTAGTGGTGAATTCTTCATTTCCTTCTACAGCCATGGGATTCAATCCTACATATAAGGAAAACTCGATTACCAGAGAGGTCTCCTTCCTGAACTAATGCAAAGTTAATCTGTAGGCACACTCTTTAACATAACAGTTGTACCAGGAAAGCAACCATGAAATCTCAAAAGCTAAAGCAGAGCAAATTAAAATTTTCTGAAACAGCTGGCAGAACCTTTTGTTTCATTTCATTAAAAGCATGAATATAATTGGAGTAGATTTCTACCATTACATTAATATTTCTGCTTATGCAGAGATGAACAAATCACTTTCTCACGTGCATGGGTTTGTGACCATGGCATGCTGCTTGCACAGTAAACTTTAAATTAGGTAAACCAGAAGCTAGGTGAGAAGGTTTCACTTAACTCTGATATAGCTGACATTCAGAACAATGCAGATGTCTTATTAAAATATTTCCTTTTCTTGCAGATGGATTTCAAAAACTCAGTGACAATTCATTTTAGAAAAATAAGGAATTTAGCTATTCAAATTGCAGCCTATGAAGAGATTTGGTCTTGTTTGAAACAGATTAAAATTTAGACTGTGCTATAGTCTCTGAAGCAGCACTGCAACGGCTGTTTGGGGAAAAAGTAATTCCTTTTGTCATTTGATTGGGTTTTGCAAATACAGTTCTGAAGTTGGGATACAAATGAGGAATGGAATTTACCCAAAGTTCCCAAAAAAGAATTCTGACTTTATAGTAATAAAAGTTGAACAACCTCTAAAGAACTCTACAGTGCCTCATCTATCACCTTGCTGGTTTTCAAGGACAGTGCATTGGGAGTGATACTATAAAGGATTCAAAGAGTCACTTTCTTGCCTCTTATCTTAAATAACTATTCAGCAGAACTGTCCCTAATTACTTCTGTTCCTAATCTCACTACTGCATAGCACAATGGCAGAATGAATAATTCCAATCTGCAGTGCAGAACTGCACAGAGTAAAACACGACAACTCACAATACTGAATCTGATCTTGAGAAGTCAAAAAGCAATATCTATTTTTTTCATAAATAACTGGAACATTACAATTTTTCAAATCCATTACAAGTGACTTTTTGGTAGCTTCCAGATTCAGAAGCAAGATACGGCCTGAACTTACTTCTGTTTTTCCTCTTCATTCAATTTCTTCCACCGCTCTTCAATTGTCAGCAGGATGTCATTCATGCTGGTCTTTGGATTATCATTTATCAATTGTGGACGGCATTCATGTGTGAAAAATTCAAATGCAGACTTTGGTTTCTTTATTATTCTGCTATTAATTAAGTCATAAGCTGTCACATGTCCAAACTTTTCACTTATCACATTTTTTTTCTTTATGCTTTGATTTGAGATTTGTGGATCACTGCTTTTTTCACCAGTGTATTCATTTTGCTTATTAGTTGTTCTTTCAACTTCAGGAATCAAGATCTTAACAGGTTCCAGCTTGTCTCCCAGACTGTCTTTAAATGCACTTCCCATACTCCAACTATCAGCAGAGATTTCAGGTAAGTCCTTAGGGACTAAGGCTTCGTCATTGTTACCTGTTTTGTCAATATTATCAGAACTCAAAAGATGCTCACTGGCTCTTTTAGACTCGGGGTCCACAGGAACACTTTTACTTTGAATACCAGCCATATTCTGTCCATTCTGTTCCTCCTCACACAATAAATTTAAGGAACTGTCTGGAAAGGCATCACTCTTAGGAACCTCTCTTCTGTCCAGGCGACTGTGTACATTATCACCACTAAATGTCTGATGATTTAAGCAGATCTCTGCGTTTTTTCCCGCTTGACAGTTTTGCACATCACTGCTGAGTGAAAGGAATGAAGTATGAGCGTGTAGCTCATCACTTCCAGATGGTCCCATTTCATTAACAGCCACATCTGTTTGGGCTGTTCTATGAACAAACATGTCTTCTGAGGTAACATCTGTTTTATTACTTTCACCAGGGACTCCAGCAGGTAGTGGCCCATACAGTGATTTCAACACATTTTCAACTGCAAGTAAGACAGATTCCTGGAAAAAAAAAAAAGAAAACACACACACACACACAAGTGCATCTGAAAATGTAACTGCCAGATACCAAGAATACAGAACAATATGCAAAATGCTCTTACTTGGAATAATTTTTAGACAACTCTGGGCAGATTACTGCATTTCAGTTGTTCACACATTCCAAAAGACTCTGAAGTGGACACCTTCAGCCTCAAATATTTTATGACATGTATTCTGCTTCACTAGTTTACTCTGATATCACAAAACCAATTAAATGATTTCTTTACAACAGGGTTTTGACTTCTTAAACCAGTATCAGGTAAAGTTATTTCTACCTACTATGGAGTTAGAAGTTTACAGCCAAAACAGGTGCACCAGCAACATCCAATTCCATGTGAATGTGTTTGTGCAGGTGCTTTTATGGTGCATGTTTCCAAATCAACTTTGCACCAAGTGATGGAAATGAGCAAGATAAAAAACCCAAACCCCTAAAAAATAAAAATAAATTAAATAAAGAAAAAAAAGAGAGAAAAGAAACGCCAACCCTTTTTTTAATGCCAAGGAAAACTAGGTCATATGTAAAAATGATGTATTAATTTTCATACAAGTGACACTACATTTATAAGAGTAACACAGACAAATACAAAAGTTTTTTATGAAGAAGAGGATTAACATATTGGTGTGACTACCTATATTAATTGTGAATAAGCATATTAATAATCACCAATGCAACCTTTCTAATTTTTGTGGCACTTAATTGATGTCATCAATATTCTATACAGAGAATGACAAAATAGTGCTTTGATGAAAAAATCAACTCCCCTTCTGCCCACCCTCACCTTAATAGTGGAATTTAAACAGTGATTACTTGGTTTAAATATGATGTTAAGCATGAGATTTATGCAGAGCCACCTATCAAAATTTCACTTAGCTTCTCTCACTGTAAAGCCAATTGAAACCAAAGTGGTACACATATATATCTGACAGTATCAAAATCTTTTAAATGAACTAGGAAAACTAATTTTGAGGAATCTCTCAGTTAGCTTGTTCAGTACTTTTTGGTCAAAACAGTGCTCTGACAAAGGCAAGCTGCCACGTAACTAAAAAAATACCGAAAATTCAGTGACAGTGTTTATGTCTGAACATTCTGATAATCCCAAGGCCCTTATTATACTTATATAAAGATTGACAACTAAAAAACAGAGTAAAACCTTAATTACCTTATAATGCAGCAAAACTTGTGTTTTATCAGGTGTTATATTCACATCCACAGCAGAGGCAGGTACAGTAATACTCAAAAAGAAAACAGGATATAAACGACTACAGTCCTTTTGTGTCACCTGACTGTAGTACTGGCGAATTAACTAGAGATTGATTGAATAAAGAGATGTCAGTAAAGGCAGTAAAATAGGCAAAATGCATAGAAACAAAATCTGACATTATAAAAGCATAACTGGTCTGTTGGTTTTGACAGTTTTTCAAGTTAAAGAAATGCTTAAAAGGTCCTCACATACATGTAAGCCAGAATAATCACTAAAAGGGCAGTTCCTCGTGGTTTCCATGCCTTCATAGCATGGAGGTAAAAGTGATATATAGCCTATTTTCCATGCAGGGCACTGTATTTTTACTTTGTATGCTAAATTCCACCTTGAATCCAGGCTTCCCAGCTCTTAGTAATGAACCATCTCTGTCATGGGATTCAAGATAAGCTTTGAACTCCCAGAAGAGCCATGCACATCAAATAATGCATGGAGGTGGATTACCCTTATTCAGCATTTAACATACCAACATAAGTTCAGGGTTTACATCTACACAGCTCTGCCTGCCAAGTGAAAACTACCGTTGTGTCCACTTTAAAACCTGCAGGAACACTTTGGCATGAGCATGACTTTCTTCCCCAGTGATGACAAGGATTAGGACAGCAAGGCTGCTCCAAGTGAAGTGCTGCAAGGTTCAGTAGTGAGAGAAACCCAAGAGTATCAAATTCTGCCTACACAATGCCTAGCTGCAGCCAATGCTGCTGCACTATCACTTTCATTTCTACCCAATGCATACACAAATTTAAAGGGAAAGCATGGGTGTTTGCTTGATAAGCCCACAGCTGGAAGTGGACAAAATCGAAACTATTTTACAGAATTCTCTTACAAGAAACTACAGAAAGTTCCCTTACAGGAAATTGCACAGGTGAGTTCTACAGGCTAATACAAAGAATCAACTATTCTGGTGTCTTGCATACAGCATTTGAAATTACTTTTCTTAGACAGTCAAAAACACAACTTCCAGCTCTTTGGTCTGAGTGCAGCAAATGGAATAGAACTGAGGCACCAGTAGTGTCAGACTTGTGGAAGGGCTTTCTGTTGTAAATGCTAGTATCTTCACTTGTAAAATACTCTTAATTATTTAATGGGGGGGAAAAGTTGTAGATTGCTTAGGTATCTCTGTCCTCAAAGAAATCACATTTCTATTCCTTTAATTAAAAGCTAGAGGATGTTACCTTCAGTATTTCCTTTTGAATAACTGGACGATTATTTATAAAAATGAAACTCCTTTCTGAACTTGAAAGGCTTGTCAAAGAACTGTCTGACTCAGCTTTTGGGAGAAATCCAGAAAGGTTTATCTGCAATGATAAAACAAATACAGTGCAAAAGTCTTTTAAAGAACCCAACATGGTTTTTTTTATAGAGGTGAGATAGTAAAACAAGAGTATAGGATTCCAAGTAATTCAAATGCATGCACTGCTTCTTGATAGTCACAATATACAAAGATAAAGGCAGTTAGAGAAAAAAGAGGCTGAGAAAGATGGGTTTGTATCTATTTTGCTTGATCAATTTACTGACATATTTCCCATTTGGACTGGCAGTTGCAGCAGGACGCTGTCTGGATCTGAGGCTGTGGAGAGCCAGGCCAGCAGCTCTTGGCTTGCTGACTGTGGGGTTGCCAATGTAAGTCCTGTCCAAGCCAATGGCACAGAGCACTGCCCAACCTGGCAAGGGCAGCAGTGAATCACCCCCACAGGGAAAGCCCGAAACACACAATCCCTCCCTTTCTATGTACAGAGCACCTTAAATAGCCTGTCACAGGGCATTTATTCAGGGCACCTAAATTTACCTACGCCACCTGTATCCAAATCATCTGACTCTCAAGTGCTGAGCACCCACGATTCACAGGCTGCAGCAGAACCTGTGAGCACAGCACTGCCAGGGAGCCTTGGAAACAGCACATGATTTGTGTACCTAACACGATCTCCAAGTTTTAAGATTTTTCTGTTGAGATTCTTTAAAAGGTTCTTCAGGTCAAAATAAGGCCGATGGCTTGTGCTGCTTGTCCCATCTCTTCCCCCTCTCCCCCACTAAGCAATTTTGAAACCACTGGATGGATTTCAAATCAGTCTGATAAAGAAGCAGAAATCCCAAACGTGTATTTCCACAATTCCTGTGATAACTGACAGCTGTTTGGAGAGAACAGCCTCAAGATAATGACCTTACTAAAGAAAAAGCAATTGCAACTTTTCAAAAGCCAGGAACTAGCAGCATGCAAGAATTGACATCCTGGGCAGCCCATATCCTGCCCCACAGATTGCCCTCCTCCACCTGCCCAAACTAACAGGTGAAAGAACACTAGGGCAGCATGAGGATGAAAATTTCGGAAATATGAGAAAGTCCGAAGAATGTTCTGGTAGCAGGGTGGATCACTGAACACAGAAACGAGTCCTCATAAGCTCTGCTTTTGGCAGAACCCCTTGTATTTACTAAAATCCAAATTATCATGCATTTGAAATGGAATTTAGATCCATGGGATTTGGCCTATCCTTCCCATTCATGTACGTCACGCAGCTATCTGCTCATGTGCTCCCTTATTCCCTCCTGACCTTGTACCAAGCATTCTGTGCTAAAGCTGGCGTGTTCTGGTCAGCAACGTCGCACAGAACCAAACACCACTGGTCAAATTAAAGAGGTGTCAAGTATCTCTTGGATGATTATCAGAAAACAACATGCAGCACTTCTAGATTTTATTCTGCAACTTTAGCACATCCTCCCTCAATGCTCTTCCTCTGTGCTTCAAGCTCTTTTTCTAATTCACAAATATTTGTCCAAGTCTTTCACTTCAAACAATACTTTCATATACAGAAAACATTTATGCAAAACTGAAAGTCTCTAAATAACTCATTTAACAAGTTGCCAGATTTAGAAATGGCTGACTGCTGTTACTATTTACAGCCATGTAGAATATCAGTATGCTCATTAAAAGTTATCTACAATTTATAATACTAGTTTTAGTAGAATTTTCATGCATGAAGGTGTATGAAGACAAAATTACTGAGACTGAAAAATACTAATGGAACTTTGATTTCATACTAGATCAACTGTTTTCAAAATTAATACTTTAATAAAAACCACAACTTATATATGCATTAAAATATATCTGTGATGGGTGGACAGCAGAATGCCTCTCTTTTTTACTTGTCTTTCTCCCAGTGGCACATGTAGCTGCTAAACTTAACCTTTATAGGAAAAGAAGACACTAGGGAAATTTCCTGTGTGAAAGTTTTCAGCCTAAATAAATCTATCCATTAACAAGACTGGGGATCTGAAAAGTGCAAATACTGTCTTGTACTTGTAAAAAGTTATGTCAGTTCTTTATTATCTTGGTTTTCTTTTTATTTGACAAATAGCTCCTGAGTTTGCATGCTTCAAAGCTAATTTGAAATGTGCTCCTGTTTCATTCAGTGCTCATAATGGAGATGTTTTCAAGAAGGCCAGTCTTCAAAATCCCTGAATCACCTGAAGAAGTTTTAACTCTGCAGTAAGGAACAGCAAGATTAGTTTTGTCTTCAGAGTAGACTTTGCAGCAGAAGAGCATGAAGCTACACAATGAACAAACAGGAGTTACAAGAATTAGAGAGCTGCCCTCTGGTTTGTATAGCAAATGAGACACAGACTGAATGGGAAGGAAAAAAGCAATATATGCCTTGCCCTTAAATACCTGTACAAATACCTGCACATAAGGGAGGAAAAAATGGTTACACAGGCAACTTAACTGTGTCACTTCGTAGTGTTTGGCTGCCTAGTTTAGAAATGTCCACAGTTTTGAACGTCGACATTATGCATGGATCACTTATACACCTATAAATGATGCACATGGTATTTTACACACTATTTAGAGACAGAGAGAGAGATGGAATGTTCCCCAACTTCTATTCAAGGAATATGGATGCCTCACGATATAGCAGAGAAGTAATGTGAGAACCTAAGTGCCTCCTCCAAGCTAGTCCCTTCTAAATACCCCCTTATCTTCCCTTTGGAGCCCCCTGCACTTATCCTGGGCACATCCAAACTACATTCAGGTAAGAATAGCTCTGGATGTTCTGTTCAGACATAAACAACTAAAACTTTGTAAAGTACAGGAAGTGATTTTGTTTTGGTCCCCCTCATTTTACTGCATTTATAAAAGTATTCTGGCAAACTCTAGATTTAAGTCTGAATAATGCTATTAAGCAGTACATATACAGTGAGACTTTAAAGTCTGAATTATATAATAATAATAATGATGCTAATAATATTATTATATGCTAATATTATTAAGCACCATGCTGAATGCAGCATTGGTAAGTTGTTGTCTAAGAGCCATTGTGACTTTACAGTGATTCATCTCATCCTGTCAAGGTTTATTACTATGTGCTAGAGGAAAATGCAGCTTAGAAGGTTCCAAGGCAGCAAGATTCCCCTTTAATAAAAATGTCTCCAACAAAAATGGAAGCAGAGTAAAACATTTTTGAAAACATTAGACAGAGTAGGGTATAATGGGGAATTCCCTCATTTTCAGAATGGGCAAAAGAAGCCAGGAACACAGAATTTTCTGAAAACCAGTAAATACTTCATTGAAATATGTGTATGGTGGAAATTTTGCATAACTTGCCCTTCTAAGTATGTGTTTCTTTTGCTGCTCAGGTGCCCCCACTGAAATTGAGGGGATACTCTTTAGGGTACAAGGCTGAGAGGCCACGAAGATGAGAACCATTTAAATGCTAAGGTATTAATCAAAGCACAACCTGCCTGTAGGCCAGGAATCCCAACTGAGACAGCTCTGAGCAATCAGCAATTCTGCATTTGTCATCACAACTGTTTTTACTGCCATTTGATCAGTGCCACATGAGTCCTGACGAGGTGATTCTTGGAGTGGATTTTCAATCACCAAACCAATTAATTTTACGGAGAGGACAGTAATAGAATCAAATGCATTAATCAGATGTCAATCTGGAGATACATCATCTTTTTTGAATCTCCTTCTACTTGGGTACTTCTTTAACTCTCTTTCATTGACAGACCTGAAGTGAATTTGGGAGAAGGAAGTTTAAACTCACCTCAGGATATTCGCAGCCATGTTGAAAAGGTACCATACTGCTCATAACGGCTGTTCCCAGAACTGACATACAGGCCATTTTGTGATCTGATACCCTGGTCTTCTGCCAAATAACTGCCTGAAACAAATGGCACAGAGTCAAATTTTTGACATTATATTTGTTGAACTCATGTCATGTCTATGAACATGCATATGCAACTGCACACACACTGTATATGTAACATTCTGTACCTTGACCCTCTGAAAATCACAACTTTCAGTGTTAACAGACTCAATATGATACCTTCTGACACATCTTCTCATATTGTATTACTTATTGAGACACACAGCAATTGGAAAACTAAGAAAAGCTTGTATTCATGCATGTTTTGTGGCTATTATGGACTTCTGCACCTGAGGGCAACTGTTAAAATGGAATCAATACAAATATTACTTCTCCTCTTAGATATACAGCAGTGGGCTTTGTGCTTTTCCTGAGCAGTTAAAGTGAGAATTTATGACATGTCTCTCACAGGCTGGTCAATATTTGAAGGTGGACACTGCAATGCTTAAGTTACTTATACCAAAGAGGTTGCTTTGGTAGAGATCAGGCTATTAGGTGTCCACTCATAGCTCTCACCTGGATACTTTAGGCCTGTGACACGCCTGCCATTTAGAAAGAAAATCAGTTTCTAAGGAACTATATATTAGAAATGAAGTTTTTTGTCTAATGAAAACTGTACAAGTTGAAAGGATGAAGGACCATCTGCTGTATTAGCTACATGTCTTGAAATATTATTACAAAGACTTAATAAATACAGTAAGGCAATATGAACTGCAACTTACAACAGAAGTTACTTGTCAAGTCCACTTATGCATACAGAAGGTATTAGCTACTTTGGGAGATGAAATTTTGTTTATCACTAATGAGAAGACCTATGCCAAATACTCACAAATTTAATTCTGAATCTGCTTTCATTGCTATGTATCAACAATGTTGATAAAAATGTTATCCTTGGTTGGTTTTCTGCTTCTAGGCAACTGAGACTGCTACACTCAGGTCCACTTCATTTTTGACACTGTTAGCTGCCTGAGTGTATTCAATGTGCAACCTTTAAATACAAAGGGAAAAATAATGCAACATGTTGCATTTTTCAGTTGGATGTTATGGTGCTATTAAAATTTATACCCTCAGTAGGTACTACTTCAAGCACAGGCTGTTAAGTGAAAGGATGGTGAGAGAGCAAAAAAATACACAAACATCCATCTCAAGAAATGCTATACATAGCCTTAAAATTCCACCTGTCCAGTGGAGTATTTGCTGCCCTTCAGGGGTGAATTCCACAGAAGAACACAGTTCTCTTGGAACATGATATTCCCTTTCTACAGGACAGGTGGAACTGTAAAGCTTTGAGACTGTTGACCCTAAACTATTTCCCAAATCTTTAATTTTCCAGTTCCACATACATTCTGCAGCATTTGTGAAGTGGGACTTTTTAGTCCTGCCTGAATGTAGTTCATCTCCTATTGAGCAGCCTGACAGTCCCTTGCACACGCTGCATCACAGCTCGATTATTCTACAGCGAGGTGAAACTCAAACATCAACCACAATTTACATCAGGGGGGCAACAAACAGAAAAAGGGGAGATGGAGAAAAAAGGGGAGAAGCAGAGCCACAAGCTGGGTGTCCACAGCTCTGTCAGGGAGTCCCCCCGTGCTCCAGAGCAGGCAGAGGTGAAGGACAGCCTGGGGCTGCCTCTCAGCCTCTGTCCTCTACACCTGCTCTAAGCCTCCTCAAAGACATTCTGGAGTGATGAAAGAATCTGTCCTCTTCTTTATAGCTCCTCTTATAAAACATATCCTGTACTGCTTCTATTTTAAAATTGATTACTTAAAATGGAAACAGAAAGTGCCAAGTGATTTTTTTCTTTACTGGATATATTTTAAATTAAATGCATGTGACCAAACTGAGAAAGACACTTGTTACATGACTAATATAAACATTATGCTGTTTATTTTAGTGTGATGCTGCAGGTACAGATATAATCTTAGCTGCTGATTAATGCAAGCTTATTACACAGCTTGACCTCCTAGAATGGGTGATACTCAGAACTGTGAAAAAAATCACTTCAGTAAGGTGATTTCAAGAAAGCTGTGGAAAATGAGAACTTATTAAATGCAAACTTACTAAAAGTAGATACTATAATTGGTTCAGATTAGTTTTTTTAAATAGTCATATACCCACCAGATACTTATACTCAGTACTACAGACAGAATTTTAGGGAATAGTTACCACTGTAGGTTGAATTAAAGCCACAAACTAAAGAGGCGACGCAGCTCCTAAATTTCTATACTATATAAAGACACAATAGAGTGTATATTCATTTTTAGCTCTGACTGCACATTACGAAGCAACAATATAGGAAAAGCTGCTAATTTACAGAAAATTATTTTTCTAGATTCCCCAGATGTATCAACAGGCATTAAAAAAAAATCAGAGAAAAAAAGCCTCTTCCATTTCATTTATTTTGGAAAGTGTTGCCATGAGTGTTCCTGCAATACCCTATTTTTTTAACCTTGCTTATACCCTTTAGTTTAGCTAAAAATACACCCCTCACACACCCCCCATATTTTTTTTCTAGGTCATATAAAGCGGGTGTCCAGGATGAGCCAAGGAAGAATCTGATTCTAGTCAGTATGATGACGCTGCAGAAACAGCCTACTCAAAGATATATTATTACATATGGCCCATCTTGGGTTCTGCAAGAGCTAGCCAAATATATTCCACCTCTCTGTTTCATTGAAGGGGATTGCACGATCCAGATCTTACAAAATGTCATAACATATAAAATCTATTGCACATATGCAGAAGATAAATACACGTGTGTCTGTGTGTACCTGTTTCTCCACCCCATGCAGCCCTAGGACACAGGCATACTTTTGTGGAGGATGCCAATGTACATTTCAACCTAAATGATTGTATGACTCCATGCACACAAGGACTAGGCACCTGTATTTCAGGATGAACACATACAGTGCAGAAGGATTGCTTGAAAAATGTGTCAAGTGTGGAGAAACAGTGTGCAACCTCTTCCCACTGGGGTCTCTGCTATATAGCACTACAGAGAATTAAGAGCTGCTCAGTACTTGTTTCTTCAAAGATCCCAAGGAAGAACAGAGGGAAAAAAAAAGCAGCTGCTCTGCATACCTAACTAGCCTTCATCTTTCAGAATTTCTACCAGCAGCTACAATGATTTGCAATCCCACATAAAAGTAAAATCTTAATTAGAGCTGGGACTGGATGCTGTTTCCGACTGTAGCTACTTCAGCACAATTATGATGCCATGAGCTAAATCCACTCATTCCATTTACCTTATTACTACATAATGGCAGTGCATTTAAAGTAGACTTTTAGTACCCAAACCTCACCTATTTTCTTTATTTATTTTATGACAGTCATATTGTCCACCCTGTAATAAAGTTTGAGGGTGTAAAAGTCTAGTTGAGCAAGCAGTTTTACATGAGCTGTAGACTGGTAACGTAAGTTGAGTTAGCTCCTTAAAAGAGAACTGCATTTCACAGTCTCTCTAGTTTTGTGCTACATGCTTCAAAAATCCTGCCACCCTGGCATCTGAGATCTCACTGCACACAACTCTTTGGGCCAGTATGTTCCTTAGCTTCTTGACTTAAAACCTAATAGTCTGTTAGGCTTTAACTGAAAGCATTGCTGCCTACCTGTTAAGAGAGTACACAAACAGGAACAAAACTAGGCAGCAATATCCCAAGTTTGAACTGAGCCCAAGGGAAACTAAACCACATCATCCAGTCCAATGTCTATAAGCTCTTAATCTTAAATGATGCACAGACACCCAGTTCCAAGGGCTGGCACATTCTCTGCAGTGAAAGGAAACCTACCTGCTAAGATCAAAACTGATCAATATAAAGTCTTCACCACATTCTTTAGAATGCCAGCCTCGATAAGCACTGCTCTTTTTCAGCTCCACACCTTAAGTTTTGTCCTGTTTTAAAACCGATGGTAAGTTACCTTACTAAAAGAGAACTCTTACATAAACTGCCCTTGAAAACAGAAATCTCAACAATTTTTCAATTAATCTTATTAAAAAATTAAGCAACTAATAAATTATTTTCCTATATATTTTATACTCACCCCTAAGGAATCAGTTGCCCCCCCCATTTTGTACATGATGCTGGAACAATTACCAGTGGAGATATACAGTAGAGAAACTCAGGGCACCATTTTTCCCCTCATCAGATGCAGCCACATACCTGTCTATCCCATGGGCATCAGATCTTAGAGCTATCAAGGGGATTTGCTGAAATACAGTCATATTCCACAGTACTGCTCATTCTACAAAGTCCAGTGTATTCCCTTCTCAGATTTCCCTTTCAAGACATGAGAGCACCCTCTCAATGAAAAGACTTCCTTGAGCATGGCACAGTGGAGAAACACTTGGATTTGGGAGTTAGGAGGTAAATTAGGAGAGGAGCTAACAGATATTACAAGGAGCCAAGGATCTTCATCTGGTAACACCTGTCTTTAAAACCTTTCAAGAATTCCAAAGACTACTGGGAGTCATATGCTTTTTGACTGCTTTAATCACACATGTTCGGCCACCTGATCTCCTCTCCAGGTGACCCATAGTGGATGAGGGGAAGGCTGCAGATGTAACCTAAACTTCAGTAAAGTTCTGGACACTGTCTCCCATAGCGTTCTCCTGGAAAAACTGAAAGCCCATGACTTGGACAGGTGCACTCTTTTTGGATGTACTCTGTCTGGATGGCCAAGCCCAGAGAGTGCTGGTGAATGGAATGAAATGCAGTTGGCAACTGGTCACTACTGGTGTTCTCCAGGGCTCAGTATCATCTTTAACACCTTTACCAATGATCTGGAGAAGGGAACTGAGTGTACCCTCAGTCAGTTTGAAGGCAACATCAAGTTGGGTGGGAGTGCTGATCTGCTGGAGGGCAGAGCCTTCCTCTCCTCCAGAGGGATCTGGACAAGCTGAATTGATGGGCCAAGGCCAGCGGTGTGGAGGTCAACAAGATGACATGCCAGGTCCTGAACTTGGATCACAACAGCCCCCTGAAGCACTACAGGCTGAGGGAAGAGTGGTTATTAAGGTGCCCACTGGAAAAGGACCTGGGGGTGCTGGCTGACTGCAGCTGAACATGAGCCAGTGTGTGTGCCCAGATGGCCAAGAAGACGAGAGGCATCCTGCCCTCTATCAGGAACAGTGTAGCCAGCAGGACCAGGGCAGTGATTGTCTTTCTGTACTCAGCACTGGTGAGGTCATATCCCAAGTCCTGTGTGCAATCTTGGGCCCCTCACTATGAAAAAGACATGGAGGTGCTGGAGTGTGTCCAGAGAAGGGCAATGAAGCTGGAACACAAGTGTGATGAGGAAAGCCTGAGGGAGCTGGGGAGAAAAGGAGGCTCAGAGGCGATTTTATCACTCACTACCTCACAGGAGGTCATAGCCAGGTAGGGGTCAGGCTCTTCTCCCAGGCAACCAGCAACAGGACAAGGGGAAATGGCCTCAAGGTGCACCAGGGAGGACCAGGCTAGGTGTTATGAAGAATTTCCTCACTGCAAGAATGGTTATATATTGTAACAGGCTCCCCTGGGAAGTGGTGGAGTCTGGAAGTGTTCAAACACTGAGCAGACATGGCACTTCACAATGTGGTTTAGTGGGCATGGTGGTATTTGGTCAAAGGTTGGTCCTGATGCTCTTGGAGGTCTTTCCAGCCTTAATGATTCTCTGATTCTGTGAAAAGGTTCTTTCCCCTAGAGGGTGGTTGGGCACTGAAACAGACTCCCCAGGCCAGTGGTCACAGCACCAAGCATGACAGAGTTCCAGAAGCATTTGGACAACGCTCTCAGGCACATGGTGGGATTCCTGGGGTGTCCTGTGCAGGGCCAGCAGTTGGACTCAATGATCCCTGTGGGCCCCTTCCAACTCAAGATACTCTAAGATTCTATTAAATTCCACTTCCCTAGCCAGAGGAAAAAATAAATAAATCCTCGTAAACAATCAAACTACTGTCAAAACCTGGTTTCCAATCCAAAATTGTGATTCAGAAAATGTACAGCATTACAGTGAATTCTACTTAAATAAAAGGAGGTTTAAAAGCCTTTTGTAAAACAGCAGATAACAAAATTAACATATAAAACAGTGACAAAGTACATTGCTAAAGAAGAGGGAAAATTCCCATGTGGCTTTGGAAACATCCTTTTTTTCCACTAACCTATTTAAACTGACAGTGTGAGTGCAAAAGCCTTGCAATGGCACATCTCAGATTCAGCACAACACACACTGCATATGTGAAACAGTAATTGTTTTGAGATTTTTGACATATACTGTGCTGTCATTTGAAAAAAGTGATGGATGAGAAACTGGAAACCTCAAGGAATTAGTAATAGGATATAAAGCATTTCACCTCTGGGTCACCAGTTCAAATTCAACCAGGTTGGTAGTGACCAAAAGTAGTTACCATCTGGCAGCTGTTCTCTGGCTGATGTAAATTGAGTTGAGGGTCTCAGCGCATTTCCTAGTGGACAGGTGTCCTCAGCACAAAAAAACACCATAATTAACTCTCTGTTTGGCTTTCTCAGCAAAGCCACTGAACAACGAATAGCAGCAAAGACTGAGCTGTATTCCAGGTTAGCATGGAAGCATGTTGGTGGCAGAGCACTGCAGATTCTTAATCATAATTCCTCTTAATATTTTAAGACACGTATATTAGGGAGGGATTTCATTCATCATCATTACATTAAACAGAGTAACTTTTCTAACTCAAGATACAGTTTATGTGCTGCTATTTCTATTCAATTCACATTTCTTTTGAACAGGCAGCTACTGCAGAGTTTGGAAACACAATGAATGAATGCAAAGTATATTGACATTATTAAAAATAGTGATTTTTAATAATGGCTAACACAATCTCAAAAATTCTACACTTATTACAGAGGACAGGGACACACAGAAAAACCCTGGATTTTGATTATTTCGTACAAACTGTTAGTTAAGATTATGCAACTTTGGAAAATAGAGGAGACTTAGTGTAAAGAAAACATAAAGGTGGCATCCTTTAAGTCAACACCACCAATGAAAGGGGGTTTGGGGAAGAATACTACCCACAGTTATTACAAGACTTTTTAAATGGACTTTGCATCCAAAAGTTCTGACTCATGACTCCCTTAAGAAACAGTTCTAGGCAGAACTGCGTGTGACCAAGCTTCAAAATGTTATGTGTGAAAAAAACACTGGAAAAAAATATTCACTTATGCCAAGTTTTCCTCAACAAGAACTGGAAAATTTACTGAGCCTACTTATGGCCCATCTGTACTTTGCACAAGACGTGGGACCAGTTGTGCACAGTGTGACCTACTGATAGGCACCATCTAAACCATCTGTTGCTGAAATTTTTTTGGCTCTACTATATCTGATATTGTTAAAATAGGTATAGTTACTGTGAGTCCTTGCTCATTTTGGCTTTTGTGGAATAAAGGCAACTGAAACAGAATTAAAGCATTCCAGATCATCACTCTTACAAAACAGAAGGGCATTTCTTCAACATCAATGGTTTGTAGAGACTGAGCCGAGAGCTACTGGTATTAAACAGAGAAGAATGTGTAAACTGCAGCTCCAGAGAAGAACTGGAGCTACTAAAAGCTGTGTTTTACCACCTTGGGTAAAACACAGCCAGAGCTCACAGGTTGCTAGAACACAGCATTTGGGGCTGAAGGGTTTGAGGCAGTTTAAGCAGTAGCTGACTTTGAAATGTTCTTAGCACGCCTTCAGATAACATTAACTTTAAATAAACTTGCTGAATACTCATGTAAATTATTTCCATTTGGCTGTCTCATTATTCAATATGCTTTCAAGGAACATGGTGATGAAAGAAGAAAAATACCTCTTTCTAACATAACCATACTGGCAAGAGGATCAACATTATCAGTATTCAAAGAATGTCTTGGCAGGATAAACCTTCATAAAAAGAAGGAGCACTAGCTAATCCAAGTTGTCAAAATAGCAATAGTACCTCAAGGGTTGATCTGCAAAGTGATTCATTATTTATTGCTAATGCAAACAAAACATTCTGAGCAGAAAGAGCAATTGTTTCCCATCTGGGAAAGCCACTGGTGGAGAGTCCACAATATATAAATCTTAGGAGGAATAGAGAATATCTATTTTCTTACCCACTAAAAATCAACCAAAGGCTGGAAGAGGATTGTCTGATTTCTTTTCTGTGAAGAACCACACTTAATGGCAATCAGTACTTTTCAAACTAACACAGACATGAAATGCAGGAAGAAGGAAAAAATTCTGGAAATTTCATTCAAAAGCATAAGACATACACCTTTAGAGAAAAACAATCAAACATGGTGGAAATTGAACATGCAATGTAGTATGCATCCTAAAACCATCTATACTTCAACAGCTCAATAAGAGGCCTGCCTTGCCAAAATAAGTTTCTGCTGGAACCAATCAGGCAACCATTTTCAGATGCCAAACCTCAGATACTTTGTGACAGCTTCAGCCTGACTAAGTTCTTCCCCAGCATGCCAGGGCTAGGCTTTCACAGAATCATAGAATGGTTTGGGTCGAAAAGAACCTTGCAGATCATCTGGTTCAACCTCCCCAGCCATGGGCACCTTTCTCAAGACCAGCTGCTTAAACCCCATCCAACCCAGCATTCTCCTTCAACCTCATATAAAATACAGGACTCTAAAACTGGGGGAGATTTGGTTTTTCTGGGGGAGGGTTGTTTTTGATCTTGTTTTCTGGTGCAGCTTTTTTTCCCAAAAGTACTAATTTTGTGATTTATTTAGAAAACATCCTTGAAACATATTTTCATTTACACTTTTGTTCACTTACTATCTTTTCTAGTCTTTCAATCCATCTTTCCTTGTCTCATTCTGTAATAGCTCATCTCTGCTATCTTCTTGCTCTTTTAAGGCCCGGAACCTGATCGTACTCCCAACATGTATCTTCTTCCATTGCAACAGAAAGTACTGGCTCAGCCTCAAGAATTTGGGATTCTAAGAAGTCCTCTCAATAATTGCATATACAATTTGTCTTTTAAATGAACACATCATCTATGAGCTACATAAAAAATAAAGTTGATTCTTTCTCCTAGTACATTTCTAACAAAAATATAACAGAGACACACACAAAAAAAATCACCACTATTTAGCAGAGTGTTACTACAGCACAGATATGCTGTCTGCATAGAAAAAACACATTTCTGATCCAAATTGATAATTGTAATGACAACAATATTTAGCATATAAAGTCAGAAGAAATAAAGAACATTCATGTTCTGTGATAAGGTAAATTTATGTACTGCAGGTTGCTACACACTGGAAATTCAGAATTTCAAATTTTTAAAAAAGTGTAATACAACGGGTGACTTTTTATTTTGCATAGAATGCCAATGGCAGTAGAAAGACAGGAATATTAATTCAATTTTTTAAAAGTTCAGTTCAGTTTTTAACTTTCAGACTATTTTAAAGCATCTCCACATGCACAGACTACACTTCTGTCTACTTAAGCCTTTAATTTTCCTGTCTCAGCAATAGCTACTGAGCGACCTCTTGTGATGAAATGTTTGAGCACTTTCTCACTTATTTAAAAAAAAAACGAACAAAAGGCTGGCAGTGCAAAATGAAGAGTTCAAAAAACCAGCACCATCTCTGTCATTAAAAGGAATAAAACTTTATTCATATAACCCCTCAAATTGGGTATTGAAGAATGCACCTCTGAAGATAATAAGAGAGGTACAAAAAAAACCCCAGTGTGCAATGGCAACTATCATGCCACTCTTCACACCATTTTTGCAGGAAGTTTTGGGAAAAATACATGTAATCACCTTCTTGTACCTTACTGCCACTGCATTAAAATAAGCAGAGAAATAAAAAAATCCCAAGATACTCAATAGTCTGATCAAAGGGATGAAATCAAAATACCATAAAGAAAACAGCATTTGCAACTTGTTGGAGAGGGCAAAAACAAACCACCAAGAAGACAAAATTAGTTTTATTAACCAACATTTAAGACCACCAGTAAATATGTTGAGGAGCTCAATACAATCTTGGAAGCAGACACCCCCCAGGATGTCTGGTTTCAAATTCTCAGTGATCTCAATTAAATAAAACTGCAAGTAGCTACTCTTTCTCGGCCTTGAAATACCAATTCTGCAGTCAGCTCTAGTTTTTCACAGTATCACTTAAAAACACATACATAAATACAATCAAAGCATGTTCAACGAGTCTAGAAAAGGAAGTCTCTTGTCATTTCAGAAAAGCACACAGTGCCTCATCCTATTCCAACTGAAAAGGAATTGTAGTGTGAATGTTTGATTGATGGGGCACTGATCAAGTCTCAATGAGCAGGACAAATACCAACACACAGCATTATTTCAGAACAGAAACAGAACTGCTGAGGGATCTGACCACAAGATGTCACTCTCTACTTTGTGGCAACTTGGAAGTTCATTAGCACAGCTTACCCCTCAAAAAAAGCCTGGGCACAGCCAATGAAATTTGTTATGTTCCACGTGGGTCAGGTTAAGGCAAACTGCTCGACACGTCATTTCTGTAGCTGTGATGTAGAATTACCACTCAGCATGCAAAGAAGCCAAAGTAACCTCTCCAAGTTCATCCTCCCAAGTCTAAACCAAGAACAACTAGCTCAGCTAAAGCTTCTTATAACATCTGTTACTGCTCTTACACAAATGACACAAATTGTTTTAAACTTTCCAGCCTTTTTAATAAAATCATGGTTATGTACTGAGCTCTTTTGACTCAGAATACAGCAAGCTGCCTGTATGAACTATAGCTTCTATGCAGATAGACAGCCTAAAATAGTAAGTTTTGCAAGATTTTTCAGGTGGCTTTGATTAACACTTTATCAGGCCTTGTGATCTAGTATGGTCTCACTTCTTTCTTTGCAAAACATGATCACCATCTTTACTCATCACTAGCATGTAAAATTATTTTTATACTTCATATATCTAAACAGGCATCTGTTGCAAGAGAATAAAAATACCTGAGCCTGAGTTTTAGGAGTTTAACATCAAAATCTGTAGCCATTATAAATACACACCTATGAAAGGAAAAAGTAAGTGGAAGTCCAAAACAAAGCTATGATGAAAGAAAAGTTTTAGGAATGAAAGGTTTTATATAAGTACTACATGAACTGCACAGAGCTGACAGAAAAAAACCTCATTATTACCTTATTATGTGTTAATGTTATCCTCAGGTCTGGTTTTATGATACCATATGCTGTCAGTAGATCTTGGACTTTTTTAAGTTCTTCCTTACATTTTCTATTTGTTGAGTAAAACTGCTTTCTTACAGGAAGATTCTTAAACAAATTGAGGACTGTTACTGTAGTACCTACAAGCAGGTGATAAAAAATAAAGTAGAAATTACACTGAAAGCAAATCACTGATTGGATATTGAGGAAACTATTTTTACTTAAACAAACATGTTTGTATGCTGCTGTGCTAAATCAGGTTACTAGCATGAAAAGAAATATACCAAATTAGCAGTCACCCCCCCCCAAAAAAAGGTATCTCAAGAATTTTGACTCTTCTCCTTTATTTAGAATTATGACTGCAGCACTAAGTTTTCTTTCATACACACTAATAATACCAATGATCAGCACTAAATAAAGCTGAGGACTCTCTCAATGCATAAGTAAGCCCTCATTAGCAAAATGATTAATTAAGAGACTAGAATCTAATCACACATATCTGGAGGCAAAGGAACACTGTGCTTCATTAAGAGCCTTCACAAGCATTTGCTTTAGGGTAGTACCTGAAGTGCCAAATACCTCTGCCCAAGGTACACTACACAGTAGGAGAAGGAATATAGGAATATTCTTCTACCAACACAGCCACATAAATTCCTAGCCCATAGGGATATTGCAAAGCATTAAATATGTCAGACAATTCAACAATTTCAACGAAAGACAAGGCATTGCAACCTGCAGGCTTTCTGGCTGTGGAAAACACTATACAGGCTAAATCTTTAAAAGAATCCTTAGTGAAAATTAGGTACACACCCTTCCTGCAGGTTAAAAAGAACTGTGACTTTGCCTGGTCTTACAGCCATGCTGCTTCCAGCAATTCCTATGTATGGCAGCAGGGCAAATCTTCCACCTTTAAGCAGATTTTGCTACATACAGAAACATTACTTTGGTCCTGAAGAAATCTTTCATATACAGACTTGAAGCATTTAATTTTTACAGGTTTTATTTCCACTGTCAGCTTGAAGAAGTGAGTCAGAGAAGGAGAAACGAGTTTATAATTACAATCTAGAACAACTTCCAAGACATTTCATTTCTTATGCTATGACAACACATTCTGAGCTGACAGACACAAGGCAAGAAACGTTTACAGCTGCAGATTTCATACTCAGCTTTAAGTAACCAATAGGTATTTCAACATCAGAAAGAGCCTCAGAGAAACACAAAATACATCTGTCACCTTGCAGCACCAGAATAGTGATAGCTTACCTTGCCCAAGATGGGAAGGCTTTTTGGAGGTTACATGCCCGTTGCTATCCAAAGCATACTGAATGCTGAAATCATCAGCAGCTGTCTTTGTTGTGACCAAAACCTGAAGAGAATTTAAAAAAACTTAATCAGGTACAGACAAATGAGCTCAGATAAGCTTTGCTACCACACTAACCACTGTTAATTTAGTCACCATAATTGCATTTAATTAGTTTATAAAATTCTTCTTCAACAGGTATTTCATACAGACACAGAAACATTCTGCATATCCTGCCTGTTTCCTGCCATTTAAACAAAAGCATTTCTATCACACTAATTGACAAAGCACAGCAATTCCTACTATCTACAACACACATAGCTTTATTTTCTATTCTAGCTCAGATTAAATAAACTTTATCAATTGACAGTTCTGCACTTTTACCCTCTGTGAGAAAAATTACAACAAATTAATGTGAGATTCCACAAACTTAAAGACTACTCTCTAAAAACCAATATATTATCTTTCCACACCTAAACATATCTGGCCATCAGCCACAGCAAGTTTTGTAAGCTATTAAGGTAATACACAGATTGCTTTAGCAAGAGCAGTCATAAATCAGAGTTCAGGTACCAACACAGTGGCACAGAACCACTGCCCTTTAACCACCTGGAACAAGTTTAACACACATACAGAGTTTCAGGATATTTTGGTTTATTTTAGTGTCTCCCATGAATCATTCAGCATTCAGTCATGCCCCTGGAGAGAAAAACACTAAGTGATTAACTGGAGATTACAGTATTGCAGACCTACTTAAGGGCCAATAACAAAGTACCTTCAAACTGAAATTTCAGAGGGCAGTTTGGGTAGGCAGAACACAATTACTGCCAGGAGTGTCAATTAGCATAATTACTGATACAAGGAGTAATACCTATTAAAGCACTTCATAGACTCAGGCCACCTCCCATCTCTTATGAAACGTACCATAGAGCTGATTAGAAGCTCTGAACAGAAGGCAATCTGCTCTGAGAGCTCATTAGAAGGAACCAATGACTGAGGTCTGTCATCATCTATCAAAACATCAACACTTTTGAAAGCATCTTTGGAAATCTCCATCCAAATACACAACCCACTCCTGCTTAGTGCAATGTGAATGCAGCCCAAGGTACCAAGGAGTGAAGCTGTAATATTATCTCTCCTGACCCCAACAGCTGACAGTTCCAATCAGACACAGGCACTGGTATCTTCTTCCTGCACCATCTAATCCTCAGCAGACTTGAACCCAAAACTTGACCTTGGTGCAGCATGAATTCAGAAAGGGAAAGCACAAGAGATCTGGCAGATGCCGTGCCTTTAGCAGCCTGAACACTTTTCAGGTAGTTTTGAATAAATTTATTTACTTTTAGCCAACAAGTTAAGTTGCAAATGTCAGTACACTGCCAATCCTCTTAACACAAACATACGGCTCAGACTCAGATAGGTCAGGTAGCAGGTTCCTGTTTACTCACAGGGACAAAGTTTGTGCAATTGCAGTCACATACATGTCAAAGAGCAATAAGGAGCTCAGCAAGATCCCATGACTGCTGATCACCTAGATAACAAGGCAGGAATCGTTACTGGAATGGTGGCTATGTGGGCCATCAGTTCCCTGAAATTACTTCTTCTGCCCATCACCTGCTGCTCCTCTCCTGATTTACCCAAATTCACATAGCAAAGCCAGATAAAACTCTTTGACATGATAGTCCTTGATATAAAGAGAAAGAGAATACAACACAATCTGTTAACTGTTCTGATTGAGCAAAACAAACAGAGCACTGCTGTGACCTGTGTGACAGAAAGGCAGGACTGACACAAACAAGAAATCCCTATGACATGGCTTCTGGGGCTGGGGAGAAAGGCAGTATACACAAGCATATCCTGGCAAGACGCTGGAACATTTAAACTCTTTGCACAGAATAAAACTTTCATGAACACATACAGACAAGAACATTTGTAACACAAAGGCTACACATTTATAGCAAGTGCTCACCTCTGATACACTGCAAATCGATCCCAAAGCTTCCCCACGGAAACCATACGTTGTCAGCCTTTCAAGATCCTCAGATGAGCTGATTTTTGAGGTGTAGTGTTTAATTGCCATAACTGGAACATCATCAACCTTGATTCCACTGCCATTGTCTCTTACTTCTATTTTGCTAAACCCATAATTCTCCTAAAAATAAGAACAAAACACAAAGGAGCAGTAGAACAACCAAATTAATTAAGACATAAGTTTGAAATAGCTAAGGTTACTGCTTCTAACTATCCATACAGAAGTGGAAGTTTTGCTTGCCTGGAGGAATTGAACAACCATTAAATGTCTCTAAAGAAAAAAAAGAAAACGAAAAATACACCATGTTAGGATAACAGTGATGGTTTCTCCAATTAAATAACATAATTAACACCCTGTGATTTGGAAACATCAAAACCTAAGCTCAAAAGGAGATCTATAGCTGGAAAGCTGAAGATTTTTCACCTCTTTTGATCTCTCTTACCTACTTGGTATCAATTTTTTTGAAATCACTTGAATGCAGCTCTGTGTATTGAATTGAGTAGACCCTTACTTCATGTCACTTTCAGTTTCAATTTTAACTGATGTGATTCCACCATATTTTCCAAGTTGTTTTCCAAGTTCAATATACAGAAGCTGAAATTCTAATGAGGGGAAAGGCATGAATGGTGAGGGTAATAGAAAAGCTTGTAAAGAGATACAGTACTTTACAAAAAAGAAGTAAAGGTTCCCAGAGGCTCTTTTAAAACAGCCTTCAAGGAAGCAAAGTTCAATCTTTGTGATTCACCTTTACAGACATACGATGCATATTCTACTGAATTCCAGTTCAAATATGTCATTCCAGTAAGCACCAGCATAAATATGCTAAAACTCTGAAACCCAGGTATTTACAACAGCTAAATAAAAGGTAAAATTTAGGTTCTGTAACATCTCAAACAAGTGCAGCAAAGAATTCTTTCCAGCTACATTACAGTCTGCACAAGTAAGTAGCACCCGGAAGAACCACAGAAAGTAATCAGAGCTGCAGGATCACTAACTAAGCTTCTTTCACAGAAGCAAGACTGGCTCTTTGAAAAAGATTATGATGCAATGCACAAAAAAAGTGCTGTAGTGTGTAATACATCTAGGTGACCTTAAAACTAGTTTTGCTTAGAAAGAGTATCTTAAAACAGCAGTTGCCACCACTGATGCTGGACAGAGCATGTGATGGTTGATCACTGAAAGCAGATTGATTAAACAAACTTTGCTCTCCTACCTGGGCCTATCCTGAAAACAGTTATGAAAAACTATAATGTACTCACAAGAGTATTTCTTGAAGTAAAAAAATGACCCAATCAAAACCAAAAGAAAGGTAACTAAAGAAACTATCTGCATTCATACATAATCTGCTTTAGGAAACATCAAAAGCCTCTGAGGTAGGCTCAGAACCACAATACACAAAACACAACAGAAATAGGGGTACATGTCACTTTCTGTTGTAATGAACGGTGCAAAAGCTGTCTTCAGGTGAAAAAACAATGCTTTTGCTCGTGTTTGAGACAACCTCCACTGGGCAGCAAAACAGAACTAAGCAATACACCTTCACTGAGCACAAAAACACATAAGGAAATAGAGGCAGGAAACCCTCTACCCTGCTGCTATAGGTGCTAATGAAAGATTTGAGCATTTTACAATGAACCCCTATTTTCCATTCTAGTTTTTACTTTCAGACCAGTTAGCTGGTTAAGAAAAGTGAGATTTGTCTTAAATCAAAATGTTACACAAATGATTCTCTATTTCTCTTCTAATCTTATTCATTTTTACTTGTGCATGTTTTATGTAAGTATTACAGTGCTTAAACTTTGTATTTTGTAACGCCTTCCTCCATGAGCTGAATCTTACCAAGGTTATGAACCCATGAAATGTTTAAGTTGCTCTGCCAGGTCACTGATGCCAATCAGTATGATTCAGCTTGGATACACAGTGCAAAGATGCCAAATAACATCACCTATGGGCGTTTGGTCAATCCCAGACTTAAACACCAGCCAAAGCTTCCCACTACAGCTCACCACTGCCATGACTCTTGTCTGAGAGCCATTCCATCTTCAGCTTAATTCCTGTCTGTCTGTCAAAAAGGAATTGTTATCTTTGTTCAGGCAAATTGGATAAACTATGCCTCCCTATTCCAGCTGAAAAAGATTAAAACAATGAAAATGCTGCAGTTTCAGGCAAAACCCATCAAGCTGTAAAATGGAATTTCAAAGTTTCTCTGTTATGTTTCTGAACTAATCCAGAATTAACGTGGTCATTGACCTCTATTACGTAGTCAGAGTTATTTTAATTTCCCATTAAAAAGTACCAGAAAAAAATCCATTATTTTACAGTATTACTGTCTGGAATTGTGCAGAGTGCAGGTTTTATCTTCTCCCCTAGTACCCACAGAAGAACAATAATCAAATCTCTTTTAATCAGTGGCAACTTGCAGAAAGTCAGGTTTGTTTGTTTGGAACTACAGTGTTTCAGATTGGGCTGGACTGACACAAGAATGTAAGAGTAGTGTAGATAATTCATGCACTTAAAATGGTTTAAAATGCACTTTTTAATTGATTTGGGACACAGCTGGTTTCTGTGCTGTGAAATCTCCACTAGTTAGAGGGCTCTCACCTCTGCAAGGTTTCTTCCAACCATTCTGAAACACTTCCAAACCTTTCTGTTCATTTCTTGCAGCTACTGATCAGCTCCCAGGATCTGATCCCAATATCCTTTACCCCCACAACTGTGCACACACTACTCACACTGGAGTTACTCATGAAGCAAGAATACTCTGCAATCTTAACATAGAGAAGACAGAGATTACGAGGGACCATAGCACAGACAGAACATCTTCAGTTCACTCAAAGCAGTAACAAACATGTTCCTTGGTATCTGCAGGAAATCATTCTCAGATGGAAAAAACTCTAGAGTAATTCAGAAAATATAGCAGACATGGACAAAGAAACAAGAAGAAACTGAACTGCCCTCCTAGTGAAGAGCATTTATCTAATGCTTAATTCAAGAATATCCTATACATTCACTGTTATTTGCAGAAAGGAAATTGGATACAATTCTGAATACCTACATTTATACAGGATATAACAACAGTTCTTTCTTACTAAGCAGGAGATAGTGCTACTATACAGCTGCTGACAAAACACTGCAAAAGAAGAAATATGACAGCAAACGAAGCTGACCAGTTACCCATTTTACCCAATTTGTAGGGAAAAAAAGCTCAAACTCCTTATTAAAAGTAGTATTTTCTATTGTCAGAAACTATCCGTGAGTGACATGTCAACTTTTTTAAACAGCTTATAAAAATAAAGAGCTAGAAGTAGCCAGAGTTCACCATGCTAATTAGAGACACAGTAGTGATTTGTATTATAAAACCATTTTTTGTTTTGAACGGTCATTAAGCTTTTCCACTGTCTCCATTTTCACCTTTCTTACAATACTTGGTAATGAGCATTAAATATGTCAGCCTAACAGCAAACCTAAGTCCAACATCTTTTAAAACAGGCTACTAGTCAGAAAAGGTAAATTTTTAGTAGAAAAAGGAGGATTAAAAAAGCTGACAGTTTTTTCCCCACGATACACTCAGAAGCACAAATATACCTTACTGTTTCAGAGCAGGACCTCAAAAACACAAATGAAAACTAACTTTTTACCATTTTTACTTGAGGTAAAAATATAAACATATAAATATATAATAATCATCACCAATCCCCAAACCACAATAGCCTAAAAAACCACATTTGCAGTGGAGCAATTTTCCTGGCATCTTATTTTATATCCAATTCTTTTTGAGAGAAAGACTTACCAGTTTAATATCAATGCCTGTAGCATTGGCATCCAAGGAATTTTCTATCAGCTCCTTCACCACGCTGACAACTGAAGTAATCACCTGAGAACTTGAAAGGAGCCGAATTGTCTCTCCAGGGAGCTGCTTCATGGTGGAAAGATTTAGGGAAGCTGTGTAGAAAAGTAACAGAAAATGAATGTAAAAGTAATATTGCAATTACATATTTCTAAGAACCTCTTTCACAGGAACTTTGAAATGTAGAAAAACACATTATGGCTGGAAAGTGAAATTTTCGAGTTAAAGTAGGACTCAGCTTCCTCTGCAGTCAGTAGGTGTTAGGAGAGAAATGAGGAGTCAACACGGTGTTGAGGAAAAGCCATATTCAATGGCAATGGAATCTGGCAAAAATGAGAACCAAACCCAAAAAAGTTCTCCATTACAGTCTTGCCTCTCTGATCTGTGTACTGTGTACACCACGTGTGTTCCTCACGCAGGTAATTTTATTTCTATGTCACTCTGTCTCTCACTTAAAAATGAAGATGCCTTACAAACCAGGGGAGATTTCTTTTTTTAATCATTGGAAATAAAAAGGGTTATAAAATTCTTACTATATTATAGAGACACTCTCCCATGAAGAGATTTCACATGGATCTGTAAATTTTAGTTCTGTATAAGTACCTACAAGCCCCAGGAAAACTATTTTGCTGATCCTTGTAGCCTGCCAAATTCAACCACAGTTTTATATGCATATGAGAGAGGCAGGGGAAAGAGCATCTTGCACCTCAAGAATGGTTCAAACAGGTTTCTTCTCTCTGGGTTATGTTATATAATACCATTTACACTGAAAAGCAAACAATCCTGACAGTCCTGGCTTCTCCACTGATTCAGTCCAAGGTATCTGCTGAAGAACACTGACTGCACACTCAGCACCTGTCCCAAGGATATGAGCACACGTGGAGGAATGGAACAAACCCAGATTTCCTCCTGACACAGCCAGGACCTGGTGAGGGATTGCAGCCAACACCCTGAAGCATCACTGCCCTGCAGGGTATATGCAGCTGATATAACAATTACAGGACATTTCTCTTCCTCAACATCCTGCTAAAGACAGCAGCTCTTTAAACATAAAAGTTAAAATGTGGTTTTTGGGTGGGGGGGAGGAAGTAAAGTGTTATGAAGTATAAGCAGCACTGAAATTTTTCTAGGAACAACTACAAAGGGGTTTTCTCTTTATTACTGATATTTACATTGCAAAGGGAGTTTGCCTTTCAGATGTGGTAAAAGGATCTGACAAATTGTTTTTCCACCAACTGGAAAACACGAGGAGCAGGAGAAAAGGTGCACTGCTGAAGACAAACCGATATTAATATCATGTACAGGTGTTCAGAGAAGCAGGTTTTGAGGCATGGACACATTGTACAGGACTCCTGTGTCAAGTGCTTCATGATTTACTCACGGGAGTAAATCAGATGGGAGCTGGATGTCTCTCCATCAAAAGACACTGACTAAGATACGGGAGGGTCTTAAAAGAAACGCTGCAGACGAATTTTCTATGAGGTGTGACTGATGTAGGCAGTTTGGGAGAGGAATCAGCTCCCAGTGTGGCCTCCCCTGCCCTGGACCCAAATTGAGAGATGCAATGCTGGCCACATCTCAGAACACCTGCTGGGAGGCAGACAGGGACCTCGGGGACGTCCTACCCATGGAAAGGCATCCAACCTAGGATGCCTTCTAACTAAACGACACGTGTTTCAGCTCAGGCCACCTTACTACTGCAACTCTTCAAGACCCAGAAGTGTAACAACTGTGCTCTGTGGGAAAGCACAGCACTTTCTGCACGGGAGCCCCATCACTGATCTAACCCTTGGATCCCTCTACAGCAACTTCGTCATGCCAACAACTACGGTTCTACACATCCTCGCCTAAACTGGGAATAAAATCTCCCTAAATTTTACGGCTCCGGCCCCACAGATGTCTGGAGCCACACCAAGAAACCCCCTTCAAGCACCGCCTTCCTCAGGGGCCCTCCCCAGCACGCACTGAGGCAATCCTTCGGTTTACGAGACGAACAAAAAGGGCGAAAAGCGGCAGACAACCCCTGCGGGCCCTGGAGTTTACCCCACGCCACACGAGCCGTCCGCAGTTCCCGGTTCTCGCTGCCAGAGGCGGGGCGCCGCTCCCGCTCTGCGAGGCGCTCGCTGTTCCCCGGGGCCTGCCCGCCTCAGCCCCGGGCCCAGGGCCGCCCCGGCCCAGCTCCCCGCGGGAAGCGGCGCCTCGGTCTCGGTCTCGGTCCCGGTCCCGGTCCCGGTCCCGGCCCCGGCCCCGGCGCGGCCTCCCCGCTCCCGCCCCGCGGCTGCGCTACCTGCGCGCCCGCCCCGCGCCCGTGGGCGGTGCGGGCGGCCCGGCCCGGCCCCTCCGCTCCGCTCCCCTCCCGACCGGCCCTGCCCACGGGCACCGCGGGCTCTACCTGCGGTCGGCGCCGGACGCTCCGCTCCGGCTCCTCGGCGGCAGCGGGGCTGCGGAAAGGTGGGGCCGCGGCGGGGGGCGGAGGGACGGGCGGCCGGGGCCGCCTGCGCTGGAGAGCAGGCCACGGGCACGGCCGGCCTGGCGCTGCGGCGGGGCCGGGGCGGCGGCGGCGGAGCGGGGATGGCAGAGGAAAGGCGGCGGTGCAGCGAGCTGGCGCTGGGATCGGGCTGGAATCGTGGGGTGGAATGGGAAGGAGTGGTGGGTCACGTCGGGATGTCTGTCTAGGTACTGGCTCGGCGGGTGCTGCATCCCAGGGGGAGAGGAACAGCCTCGCGTCGCCCATCCCAGGTAATGTGTCCTCGGAATGCTTTCAGGTACTGCTTAAGGTCGCTAGTGCCCCCGATCGGGTTCAGGTTCAGCCTATCTCTTTTTAGTCTACTGCTGTTCATATTGCAGAATATTTTGATTTTATACCTCACTAAGTGTCAGAAACAAACTTCCTACCGAAAGCAAGATTGCTTTTGCTAGTTGAATAGTGCTTTTGTATTCTGCTTCAGATGATTGCTAAGAAAAACTTCATCCTGCTCCCAAAAATAAATATCCATTGTACCAGAGGTCATGTGAGTTTGAAGTAAGCAATAGTTTAGGGTTGTCTTAAATTTATCATAACAAATTTTACTGCAATAGGACGACAGTGGCACTGTAGGTAAGTTCTGTCAATTTCCTGGATATATCGGCATATTAAATTTTCCTGTGTATCTCTGCATGTGTCTGTTGTTTAGAAAACTTTTGAACCTGTTCTCTAATTTCAGCTGGATTTAAAAGATGGAAATGTCTGTCTGGAAACTAATAGATGGTGAGGGAAGGAAATCTGCACTTTGCTTCAAGAAAAAGAGGTGTAGATTGCTCCCTCATTGTTCTTTCTAGAAGTGGGTGGCTGGGCAGTTGGTATACGCAGAATTCTTCACTAACCATTATATGAACGAGAAAGAGGAGGAAGATTGTCTGATGTGGGAAGTGGAAAAGAGCTCTGGATTTTGTTATAGATGGAGAAACTTAATTCTGAGGATTTATTAGCTTGGTTTCTTACAGCTTTGCAACTCTAGCTTCTGACATCACAGCTTACTATTTTTTTAAAACGTCCCTTCTGTAGCAGTCTTATGAGTTTTATTTGTTTGGACTTGTTTTAAACAAACGGTTCCCAACTGTCCCTTTGTGCTGATTTCTCTATAAACCATAGTTTGAAGATCTTGAGGTACATCCCTGTTCTTGCACTGTGTTCTCTCCAGGCCTGCTTCTTTAAAGCAGCTTTTTCTCACATTTGAAAATTGCATATGTTAAGTACTCCTCTGTAACAGTAGTCTCAGTCTTCAAACAGCTCTGTTTTATAGGGTAAAAATGAACGTAGGAGTTGCCCACAGCGAGGTAAATCCAAACACTCGAGTGATGAACAGCCGTGGAATGTGGCTGACATACGCGCTCGGAGTCGGCATGCTGCACATTGTCCTGCTCAGCATTCCCTTCTTTAGTGTCCCTGTCGCCTGGACTTTAACAAATGTCATTCACAACCTGGTGAGTAGTAGTAGTAGTTCTCTCTTGGAACAGAATTTGAATAGTTGTTGTTCATATGTATTTATTTTCAGTAGCGAGGGAAGGGGAAAGTAGCCAGTCTGTATGGACAATGAAATCCTACTGTCCAAAAACACCACCTCTCCTTGGCCTATCCACAAAGGATTGGCTGTTTTGGGGAGGAAGAGTGATACACGACCACTTTCACTTTAAACATGAAAGATATGAAATATTCTTTATGGAGTTATTTGTTCTTTTAAACGGTGTTTAATTAGGCTGGAAGGTTGCAGACATAAAATCGTCATGCCAACCAACTTTCAGTGTTCTGCATATTGTTAGAGAGCTGTGCTGAATACATAAACTATCACATTTTTAATTCTTGGACACTATCTACTAATTTTTCCACATAAATCTGTTAATATCCCAAAATGTTTAATTTTAGTACCTTACCTATTTTCTTTACGAGAAATGCTTGTATTCTTTTTCTTAATTTTGATTTCTGGCCAAGCTACATAACTCAGAATGACTTCAGCATACAATGTTGTCACCATGCATGACATTAGAGAAATCTTGCTTGAAAGCAGTGGGAAAAACTGAACTACTTTGACCCAGCCCTGAAACCATTTGTTATTCAGAGAGTTGTGATTTGCATGATACTTTTGTATGCAGAAGATTTTGTGAGCTGCTTTCTACTCCTCTCCCCAGGATGCTATCATTTTCTTGTAATCACTTAAAGTAGTGCAGCTATCTATATAATTTCTGCCATGCTTAGAGAAAAGAGGGCCATAACCCAGCAATTTACTTCATACTTGTGGTTTGCTAGCTCAGTTTTCTAACATTACCTGCAAAGAAGACTTGACAATAAGATAGCTCTTTCCTTATTTAGGAAAACGATAGTGCAGTAAGGATGGGTAATATCCTCTTGAATGTAAAGTTTTATTTTTTTTTTATTTGAGCTTTTTGGTTTTGTCAGTAGGTTTAAAACTACTGGTGGAATTGTAACTGTCATTAGAGCGTTTTGTGTGTTATCTTTGACAGCATCAGACATGTCTGACTTCAGAAGATGTTGGCAGAGACAAGTATTACTAAATATTTCCCACATGCCTTACTGAACTCATTGCAAGTAGCTGTAATGACAACAGGGATGAGAGCATGCACTGGCAAGTAGTTTTGTAGTGAAACACTAGAAGATGAGTATAAATTTCGCTGTTGGATATTTCAGAATTTAAATGGCAGTTCTTTTGGAAACACATCCACAAATGGTTTGACAAAAATAAAAAAAGAATCTTGGATTTCCACTAATGGAAATCTCTTAGCTAACCTTGAAAGCATTTTTGGTGGTTCTTTCTGCAAGTACCACTGGGAAATAAAATGTGGAGTAAGCATTTGGATCCATCCTAAACTAAAAGTGTCTTTATGGTTATTAAACCTGAGGCACTGCAAACGTCATGAATCAAAAAATTAATTAAACAAATCAATTGTCCTAAGTTCACAGGGCTCTGGTCTGGAGTCTGTTCCAAAAAAAGGTGGAAGGAGACATGAAGTGATTTGCTGAGATTTCACCTCCATTTTAAGAATTTGGAAGAAATGTAGGGTTTTTTTTCTATATAAAGCTTTCTATTAAAATTTTTATATGTGCATAAGAAAGAGGAGGAAATCTTTGATATTGTCTCATAGAGACTCTTCCTTGGAGTTGGTGTGATAGAAAACAAATGTTTTTTAAAACTGGGAGAGGGTGTACTCTCCTTGATTTGAAACCAAGAGGCCCAAATTGGTCTTTCAGAACAAGCCAGACATGGCATGTACCCATCAAATATGAACAGTCACAATGAAAGCTCACATGTTCAAGGAGAAGCAGCAAAGAGGTGGACAGATGGTATTGAGCAGAATGCTTAGTCAGTTTCTAAGAATTTGAAGCTGGTAAAGGGCTGAGAAAGCTTTCAGGAGTTGATGTGATATTGCCAGTGTTTGTAGGTAGATTTTTGCTTTATGACACTCTACTCATCACTCTGTTAACACTGTGCTAGGGAAGTGGTGATACAAATCAGCAGCCCCACACTTGTTACAGTGCTTGTTAAACTTCTGTTGAATTCATGGAATTTTGCCTACTAGTGTAGAAGGCAAGGGAGTGGATTGGATATCACACAGACTTGGGCTTTAATTCTGATTCTGCACACTCTCAGGCAAATCACTTCTTGTCTCTTCCTTCCTCTTCAATAATTTGTCATTACAGGCTAGCAGCTCTTTTGAGTGAGAATTTACTCACTTTCTCTCTCCTTTTTTTTTTTCAATTTTATAATGCATTGAACAACTTAACAATTACTTAAAAATATTACTAAAAGTGCCTCTGTATTCACTTTTTATTTTCCCCAGGGAATGTATGTGTTTTTGCATGCAGTAAAGGGAACTCCTTTTGAAACACCTGATCAGGGAAAAGCTAGGCTACTAACACACTGGGAACAACTGGATTATGGAGTACAATTCACATCTTCAAGGAAGTTCTTCACAATCTCTCCTATAATTCTGTGAGTTCAAAAATGTGTTACAGATCAATTGGCACATAAAACCGTGATTTAAAAAGCTGTGACATAATGGGTTGCAATTTACAGTCTAAAAGCATTTTCTGTCTTTTTTTCTTATTTGTTTGTTTATTTCTACATCACAGCTATAGGGAGTATTTATTTACAGGCTATGTAATCAACAGTCTCTTCTGCTTTTGACATTCCACATACTGAAATCAAAGTTTGTAAACAGTTATTAATGGGGCAGGTTTTAAAGATTAGAAATGTAGTAAGGAAAACTTAGTGTTAACTCTTGAAGTTCTTTAAGAGATTGTGAAGTCATAAATATTGCAAATATAAACCAGTTGCTTTTGTGACAGCATTTATTAACCATTTTGCAACTTGTGAGGTAGAAGTGTGTCAGTCCTCAGTGAATGGGATCTGGTGTCGGTTTTGCTTTGTACATACTGTCTTCTTTCTATGCTATGCAAATGGCTTAGGAATTCTATGCACCTGTCTCTGTTGACAAAAGTGTGGTTGTGCAACTAAGAAAAATCAGATACATACTTAATATCCGACTCTAAAAGCCTTTGTTTGTCCCTGAAGAAAATTTACATGTCCACTTACGTGGCAGAGTGAGAGGGGAGGGAAGATCCTGCATGATGTTTAGAAAGTTGGCTGATAAAGGACAGAAGCTGAGAAAATATATATAACTCCTCAAGGTGGGGAGAAGTGCTGGAAGAAAACAGTAGACTGAGAGTTAAGCACCTTGAGAGATATGGGAAGAAGAGACTTAGACCATAATTTTGCTGTAGATACTCTAGAACCTCAGGTGAGATATTTAATACAGATATAGATGTTAACCAGTAAAATCTTACTAATCACTAAAGCACGTATTAAAACTTTGCTTTGTATGTGTTTTAGGCAAGGCTGCCATCAGCTAAGCTTGCTCCCTTTTCTCCTGCAGGTACTTCCTGACCAGTTTCTATACAAAGTATGATCCAACACACTTTATCCTCAACACAGCCTCTCTCCTGACCGTGCTTATCCCCAAGCTGCCACAGCTGCATGGGGTTCGAATCTTTGGCATCAATAAATATTAAGCAGAAGGTTCAACACTGGCTGCCCCTGACATGGCTACTGCTGCTCCCCGGGTGAAAGAAACGAGTAGTCTGCTGTGCTGAGTATCTCATCGTAGTCAGGGAGAGATGCTTTTACGTCTGAGATACAATTCCTGCTTCCTGCAGCATTGTCTGGGATGAAAATCAACTTTATAAGAAGATGCCATCAGATACTTCAATGTGGATTGGAAAGGTGTAGAAGAAAGGTTGACATGAAGAACTGGGCAGGCCCAGCTCTAAAACCTAATCCCCACTAAGACTGCACATGTGGCTGATGCAAGTGGCTTGTAAGGAAGGTGCAAGTTAACAGCTGAAATGGAGAGCAGTGTTTCACAAATACCCATCATCCATTATGCAGGTGGTAACTTCACATATAAATCCAGAATCCTCGATGCCAAGGACTGGTGAGGCCACATTTTTAGATTAAGAGAAATTAGGTAGTTTCTGCTGTAATGGATTGTAAGTGGTTGTACTTGTTTTTGCATTGTAAAAGTTTGTCCCACAGTAAGTACTGTGACAGCGAGCATAAATTGATGGTATAATTCCTGCCTTCTCTGTTCTTGTGATTTTTTTAAAATTTATTTTTTGTCACAATGACTGAACAAAGTCCTTAACTGCCAGCTCAGGGGATTTCCACATCAATTCTATAGCTCCGTTTATGTAAGCTTTTACAAATTGCCACTGTTGTGTTCATTTCATTTTGCTTACCAGGATACTGACTTTTCTGTGTGTAAATGGGACATCCTGAACAATTGCAATTTCTTTTTGGGTGTGGATTTTTGACTGTTTTATCTGATATTCACTGATGGGTTATTTTTCAGTAGCTGAGAAGCCTGTGAGGTGGGGGGGAAAGGGTTGCTGCTGTTGTAGGAGAAGCTGCTCTGTTACAGAGCAAGTGTCAGAACACGTAAGGGAAGCTGTGTAGGTTGTAAGCTAGAATAGAAGCTGAACTAGAAGTAGGTGAGTAGGCAAATCACATGGACTAACTATGCTTTTGCAGGAAAAAGTATAGATAACTTGCATGTCTTGGAAATGTGGAGGAATGCTGTGTTTTAGGGGTACTGTTTAGTACGGGGTAATCTTGTATATTATCAGCTCTGGAATTAGGCTGAAGGAGGTACATCTACTGCTCTGAGCACTTATTTCTGTATCGTGGAAAAAGGATGAATTCTGAAGTCTGCTGTGTGTTTGCCAGCCAAAACCACCTCAGATTTAACAGAAGACTCCATTTAAGACTTGATTTTGGTTGCAGTGACAGCCAGTGAGCTGGAAAAGAAAATTAAAAATATAAAAAGACAAGCCTAAAGTGGTGTACTTATTTTTTTTTTCCTACAGTAATTTTCTGGCTATTGACTTTATCGATAAAGACGCTGTTTAAAAAAGGGCAACGAGCAATTGGAAGTAATTAGTTGTGGGTGTTGCTTGCACAGAAGGTATTAACTGGCTGATTTTTAAATAATGGCCATCACAAGGCTGCGCTGCCGAGGGGCAGGGACTGCAGGGCACGGCCCGAGTTTGGTGTCCGCAGGTCTCGGGGTGCCTCGGGCAGTCCGCACACAGTGCTCAGCCTGCGGAGGGCTGACCAGGAGTCTCCGCTGTCCCGCACGGCGGCTGCGCCCGCCCGAGCGCCGCCCCGTGTCCCGGCAGCGGGGCGGGGACACACCGCCACACGGGGACGGCGCCAGCGCGCCGCCACCCGGGAGAGGCGGGGCGGACCGGGGGGTTCCGGCCGCCGCTCCTCCTGCCCGGGGCGGGACGAGGATCCGCGGGGATGGGGCCGAGCCCGTGAAGCGGCGGAGCGGCCGGACTTGCCGTGCCCTGCCCGCACAGCAGCGCTCGCCCGCGGCTGTGACCTCCCGTAGGGCTGCGAGCGTGGTGAGGAACTCTCTTCACACGTAATTCAGGTAAAACAAGACGTTACTTCCCAGCTGTTTTTTCTTAGGGTCTTAAATGTCGTGTGTAGCCATTCATGACTTTAAAAACTCCTCAGAAAATCTGAGCAGAACACGTGCTTGAAAACCCTCAATTAATAATAAACGATACAGTTCTCTTCTAGACATAACCACCAGCTAGATTATGAACAATGAAGAGCATTGCCAGAAGCGTTTTGCAGTCAGTTAAGCACGGCCGAGCTGCGTGGCTGAGGAACAGCTCTGCTTACTCTGGAAAGCAGCATTTTCGCAGGCTGGTTTTGGGAATAGAGACGAGCTGTGACGACACCGGCGCTGCTGTGGTGGATGAAGCTGGCTGTGTTCTGGGAGAAGCACTGCACTGTCAGAAGGAAGTTCATTTACAGTAAGAACAGACTTTTCTCAGGGCTTCTGTCTTAATAACAAGGTTATTGTTACTTATCATCAATATAAAAGTCTTCCCTGCCCCATAAAACTCAGTAAATGGTGGGTAAGTGTGAAGGTGTATCGCTGGGGCCACAACACATACTGCCTGAGATAGTACTAAGGGGGAGGGAAGAAATGCCATGCCATCCCTCCAGTATTTTCTTTCAAATAGAGGCAGATTACTTCTCTAGTTTGAATAAAAGATGAAATAATTGCTATTGTTAAAATCATCAAATTTCTTGACTTTTTAAAGGGAAAATGAATCAAATATAAGCATTGGTGGTTAAGAACATGAGCTGACAAGTGAGGGGTTGTAAATATTAAGTTGCATTGTTTTGAAACAGTGTTGAGATACATTTAAAAAGCATCTGTACCAAAAAAGGGCAAGTTTCATCCTTTTCTGGCCTTCACTGATAATTACTCTCTCTTCAGTGCCCTTGACACTAAACAAGGCATTAGAGAATGCACTAAGGAAACAGGCAGGATACAACAAGGTTAAGAGGTGCCTGGAAACTATTTTTATGGCAATCTATCTGCTCTGAACTACCAATGCATTGTAATTCCTTGCTTTTACTAGAACAGGAGGAATAATTCCCGTGGTGGCACAGCAGCTTCACAGAGAAAACATCGACCAAGTGGTTCAAGAGGCCCTTCGTGCCAGCGGCGTTTCTGTGGCTGAGCTTGCGGCTGTGGCAACCACAGTGAAGCCCGGGCTCGCTCTGAGCCTGGGCGTGGGGCTGCAGTACAGCCTGAGCTTGGTCAGCAGGCACCAGAAGCCCTTCATCCCCATCCATCACATGGAGGCTCACGCACTGACCATCAGGCTCACACATCACCTGGAATTTCCCTTCTTAGTTCTCCTGATCTCTGGAGGCCACTGTCTCTTGGCAGTAGCACAAGGAGTTTCAGATTTCCTCCTGCTTGGACAGTCCATGGATATCGCACCGGGTGACATGCTGGATAAGGTCATATTCCCTTTCCTTACCTTTCCTTAGTAGTTCTCTTCTTCTTATTGTATTTATACTACATAGTGGTAGTATTACCATCAGCCTAAGGACAGCAGTTCAATGCAATACAAGTTTCATGTAACTTTTTTTTTTCAGTTTTGAAATGCCATAGATTAAGATACGGAAAGACTGTTAAAAATATACACAAAACATCAATCGTAACGTATGTACATTAATTACACTTTAGCAAATAGGCAACGTAACCAAAACTGGTGTTAGATGTTTCATTGACACTGATTACACAAAGAAGTTGTATTAATTAGAGATTTAGAGGTATTTTACAGAGGTATTATTATGCTCCCAGGTTTAAAACAATGCATGTTAAAACATTCCTTACTAATTTTAGTTTTTAGTTTGAAAAGCATGGTTTGGCCTTCAAAATCTTAAGTTTTCTGGGTCCCTGAGTAGTCTGTAAAATTGGTCACTTACGGCTTTGTTGTCAGACACTATTTTTAAACGTATTTGTGCATATTAATTAAAAATTGGGGGAATGCAGGAGTCAGAAAGGGGATCTTCAAAAGTTAAAACCAACTTTGTTCCTGTGTATCTGGTTATATAGTATGGCAGTCCATGTGTGTTTCCTATAGCTTAAAAATGGAGTAATTAATATTTCTGCAAAATTTGTTGATCTTTATGTTTGCCCAGATTGTTCTAGAATTGTATTTCTAAAGAATGCTCCAAGAAAAAAACAAATCCTGCTGGGCTGGTGTTATGTCTTACCCTTACCAGGCCGTTTGTAATTTCACATTGGATTGGATTTTTTGGTGTCACATTTTACTCCATGGACTACAGTAGTGATGCTGTTCAGGAGGAACTGATTCCAGATCTGTTGTTTGTTATCTCCTTAGGTGGCACGAAGACTGTCTCTCAGAAAGCACCCAGAGTGCCACAGCATGGCTGGGGGGAAGGCCATAGAGCACCTGGCTCAGACTGGGAACCAGGAACTGCTCACCTTCCCACTGCCCATGCAGCAGTATCGCAACTGCAACTTCTCTTTCTCCGGACTTCAAAACCTTGTCAATAATGCCATTGCACAGAAAGAAAAAGAAGAAGGTATTTTGAGGCAGTCAGATACAAACTGAGCTTTTGATGACCTACACTCAGGAGCCCCCTTTGATGATATACTTTTATAGGTATTCAGGAAGGTGAGATCCTGTCCTGTGTTAACGATGTTGCTGCTGCCGTACAGCATGCAGTGACTGTTCATATTATCCAGAAGACGTACCGAGCCATGCTCTTCTGCATCAAAAACAGCATATTACCATCAAAAAATGCCACTTTGGTGGGTATACTTTGTTTTTCCTTTTTATATCTGACTCTCTAACATCATTTGAAGATGCAGATGCCTTATTGTACTTTCTGCCTTGACATATGAGGAAGATCTCAGTATGTATTGTATTGTTAAAATACCAAAATATTGAAGTAATAGTCATATAAATATTTATCTAGGTTTTAAGCTAGAGAGAGATTTTCTTACCATCTCATCTAACCTCCCATAACAGCTTGACCTCGTGCTTCCCAATACTTGATGGCTGTTCTAGTTACAGTAGAACCTCAGACTGGTTTAGCTTGGAAAGGACTTTAAAGATCATCCAGTTCCAACCCTTCTGCCATGGGCAGGGACACCTTCCGTAAGACTGACGTGCTTCAGGAATATCTTTTTGCATAATAAGCTCACTTAGCAGACTCTTTTCTGGTATGTTTTAATCTTCAAATGCAGCATTTATTGCTATCTTTAGAATTTCAACCAATAAGCCTTTTTTAAATGTGATGTTAGTTGTGTGTGACCCATCAGTACTTTGAGTTAATGCCTTTTTTTCTTTTTGAAATGCTGTCAGGTTGTATCAGGAGGAGTTGCAAGTAATCAGTATATCCGAAAAGGTCTACAGAATCTGGCACATGCAAATGATTTTGCTTTACTGTGTCCTCCTCCAAGACTCTGCACTGATAATGGTGTTATGATTGCATGGTAAGAGTTGTTTCTCTTTAGACAACATTACAGGAGCATATGCAAAGTTGACATGAGAGTCAAGAAGCTCTTTTAGTGCTGACTGAACGATCTGCTCGTTGTGCAGAGTTGTGACATAGATTTTTATGTAATTGCTTTGTTGCTCAGGAATGGCATTGAAAGGTTACGTGCAGGCCTGGGGGTGCTACACAGTGCTGCTGGCATCCGCTACGAGCCAAGGTAAGTGACTGGTCATTCCCAGTCTCCTTCCTCACTGCTCACTGTGGGCAGTGAGAGGGGAAGAGGTCTCATGAAAAAGAGGCAGAAGCTGCTGCAGAGTCTCTCTGCAGCAAGTATAAATTTTTTTAAAAAGCTACTTTCCAAGGCAGTTTTAAATACAAATCATTGTGGCTGGCAGTTATGTTCGTTTTGGCTCAGAAACTTAATTTACCATACATCGTAACAGTTCTATGTAATTGTGTAGATGTTAGGCTCAAAGCCAAACAAAGTGTGGATATTTCAAAAGTACCTGCTGGTCTTAAACTGCATTTTTTTCAGCTTTATTTCCCCTTTTTCAGATAAACAGACTTAGATGGTCTTAATTTAAAAAAATTGCATTACAGTTTTCACATGAAAAATTAAAAAATACTCTACTTCAAAAATAATTTGCTGTATACATTTCAGTGAATAAAAAACTTAAGTTTTAATGCTGACAATACGTCATTTCAGATTATAATAGGGCATACCTGCGAATCTCTAGTGTGTTTTGCATTCATCAGCAAGACATGAAATGAATTATCAACTAAAATCAGAATCTAAAGAAAACAACAGACCCAGAAGCTGGCTTTGAAATCACAAGTGTGTTTCTGAGTTTGGAATGGCTACAAACGCCAATATTTCCCCACTGTAAAGATGTTTCCAGGTACAGCTTGAGGCTGTTTTAATGGTCACAGTCTTAGAAGTGCAGGGAATGTATCAAAGTACTTTGACTCTCATGCTAATTGTAAAAGAGGTCTGTGAAGCTGTACATCTGTGTGATACGGCAAAGACGATGCTAATTTTTAACAAATATGTAATTTTGTTTTCTAGAGCTCCCCTGGGAATTGATATTTCAAAAAGAGTTGAAGCAGAGTCCATCAAGGTGCCAAAATTAAAAAAGATACGATGGTTGGCATCTTAAAAATTAACTTAATAAAATAAATGCAACTATAAATTGTTCAATGAAAACTGTTTCAATGCTATTATGTTTAGTGACAATACTTGGATTACAAATGTTGAAAATCACCTGTCAGAGAAACAAATGCTGTGTTGCTATCAGCAAAGTGATTCCAGCTACTATTCCAAACTAAGCATTCTCAGTATTAAAAGAAAAAAACTTAAAAGCGCAGGATGCATTCATAGTGAGTTCCTCGTACACATACACATGTACAACTCTGATTATTAATAAATTATGTCCAACTGTGTAAAAAACCCCAAACATTCTAAGAAAACTCGAAAGATTTACTATGTATAGAGTTAAGTGCAACATCTCAAGATACAGCTCTATAATTCATCTACTGAAAGTAACTTCAGTCTGCTGCATGTGTCAGATGCTTTTTCACTGTTGCTCTCTAGTTTTGCAATCCGAGATCCAAACTGTACTGCCCTTTTTGGCAAAACAGTCGAGGCTGTCAGGCCCAGCTCCTTGGCTGCAAGGCGCAGAATCAGTTTCTCCCCAATTCCTCGAGGTAAAGTCAAGTCAACTTTTTCCGAGACGGGAAGAGAATTGAGGAATGAAACAACATCTTCATCAAGAAAAGGAAATCTGAAAGAGAGATTTACATGGGGAAAGACCCTTTAAAAATTCCATAGGACTAGTCTTAGTTTTCCGTTCTACCACATGCAAAGATGGTGTGAAACTACACTGTAACTTTGAAACAAACAGATTTACACAACAAATGCTGGCATTATTCTGAATTTGAGGCATTCATACCTAATCATGTGCATGGTTAAGAGCACTGCATATCTACCACTGTAACTGTTCTTGTGCTGAACTGAAAATGTGCAACTAATAACAGATTTGGAAAAACACTGGCAGAAAGATCACATGAAAAAACCTTTCATGCACCTGAGCGGCCTTTACTCCTGCACACCACCTAAGGAAGTTTTTCCAAGTTGATGGTAGCATGCAGGAAGTAGACACAAATAAAATGATTCTTCAGCTCTTCAGACTTAACAGCCAGGAAATGTGGTGGATATTGACTATGCCTTTACTGCATGGATAGGAATGCACAGCTTCTGTTACACTGTCATTCTCCAGAGACACTCCCTAAAGGTCCACACCAGAACACTTCAAAGCTGAACGAAAGGCTGTTTAGGTTAAAATGATGAAACCAGCTTGAATTTGCCTATTTCAACATCTGTTGCTGGTTCTTAAAACTTCTAGATGGAAATCAAGTTGCTAAATTTCCTTAAGTAAACCCTTCCACAGTATAATACTGTCCACTTTTTTAAAAAACAAAACAAAAACCTGCACACACAGTATACATTAACAGAACTGCAGGAGAACTAGAGACAATAAAACACACGAAAGTTTCAATTAAGATTTTGTTAGGGGTGTTAAAAACTGCATCTAACCAGCAAAACCAGTTTTGCTCCATGCTAGAACAGTAATACCTGGCTTCTTTTCCATGATCACCGATGATCCTGTCATCTCTACCAAGATTTCGAGAAGAAATGCGACCTAACTCCATTTCAAGTTCTTTATTAAGACCCTCTAAGCCATCTTTTCTGAAACAAACACGATGTCGAGAATACCCAGCAAGCTGCTCATCTGCTCCAATTCCCGTAAGCACAACCTGAGGAAAAAGAATATAAGAAATCTTAGTATCTAATGCAAGTTAATACATAACAGACATTAAATATTTAACTACATCTTAAGGAGGAAAATTTCAATAAACATCTTCTGAAGATATTACCTATCAGGATGGGCTGTGCCTTACACATTTACAAAGCCTGAAACAATTCTGAGTAAAGTCACTGGTAACTTGAATTATGTTCATGATCAGACCTTAAAGCACACACAAACATTGCTAGTGGAACAAGGAAAAAACATCAAAATTATGCCATATATATCACAAATACACCAGTATATTTGAAGAATGTCTTTGTTAGTTTCTGTGATAATAAAAGGCATTTATTAAACACCAGCCTTTAAAAATTACTGCCAAAGGATTATGTCATCTGTTGTAGTTACCTGAATGTTCACCCAGTGTATTATTCATTTACCAGCTACTGGGTTAGTAACAACTACATTACACAAAGTAAAAATGGCTTACACTACTCAGTAACTACAGTAAAATGTTTTATCAGCAGAAAAGACACTATTACATCTGGCCCATTACTGTGCCTTCAACAGCTGAAATTAAACAGTTCCTTCTTCCCTGCACAAACCATCAAGAGCAGAGAAGTGAGAAATCGGAATCAAAAATGATAGATGGTGGTTGTGTTTTTCCTACACATATTGCATATCCAAGTTCAGTGAAAATCCATGCACTTTACATGACAAAAGAACTAAATATGATTTTAAACTCTAGAATTACACAAATATTATAATTATTGAATATTCTACATTCTGACACTGAATTTCAGAAGCAAAGATCCAAGCTGACTTCTGAATCACCAAAACTGTTTTTACATTCAAACATAAGGCAGAATACAAAACAAAACAAACCACTACCTTTGCAGGACTTTTATATGATTTCAGTTCTCCTTGGTTACTAATGAAACCCTCTCCTCTGGAAGCAAACCAAATTGCACAGCCAATACTGTCATCCAAGACAGTGTCCAGTGGATAGATTAAGTAATTAATACGTTGTTTTCTCATTTTCTTCAATTCCTCTAGTGTAACATTAATTTCCACAAAGTTCCAGGTTCTTGAAGGGTTAATGGCTTCTAATTCCTTCAGTCCTGCCCTACCAGTGATTCTGTCAGGAACATCATAGCAAGATAAATGAGTACCAGTGTCAGCATCAAGATCTTGACAGCTTTCCTGAGGACAAAGCAAATCAAGCTGTACTTCATGGCTGGTATGTCTTTTAGAGGTGCCCCTGTGCTTAGCTTGCTCTTTCATCATGAAAGCTACATTGAGAAGATCAATTGGCTCCTCCAAAGGCACATGTTTATCAGCCAGGGCTGCAATAACCATAGAATCAATGCCACCAGAAAAGAGCACTGCAACGTGTGCTTTCTTATGAGACATGCTTGCAACTTCTCTTGTTTCCTGACCTGGGTCTCTAAAGAGACACACGACTCGTCTCTTGACTGCTTCATTTAAAACATCAATAAATTGACAGGCTAATTTTTTCTTGTGTTCCTCTGCAAGAAATTTTTGAAGGGTTTCTACAGACACCACACAGTTAATGTTACCAGAATTAGAGCCTGGACATGCACCTGAAGCTTTAGAAACTGTTTTATTTAAGGGGGTAACTGGTGCTCTAAGACACAGCTTTGATTCATTCACCACGAGATGTACGTGGTTTGGTAAGTCTTTTGACACTTGGTCAAGAACATTAACGCACGTTTCTTCTACTGCTTTCTCTCTGCAGCTGTACTTCCATGGAAACAATGTAAAAGACAAAGATTTAATTGTTGCACAAGCTTTGAGATCAATTTTGAAAATTCCAGATGCTGGAACTTCTTGCCATTGGTTGCCTGATTCAGAACAACCACTTACAGATGTGAGACAGAAAGCGCTGTCAGCCTCATTACTGAACTGCCAAAGCAAACTACGACGACCAAAGTAATCTCTGCCAAACCATAAACTGTGTCTGGCTGCTTCATAATAAATAAAAGACCAGGGACCCTGAAGTGATGAGAAGAGTGACAAAATGTCCATTTCACTGCTGCATAAAGCCAGATGACGAAACATTACTTCAGTATCATTCTCTAGATTTCCTACATGCACTCCACTGAAAATTTCTCCATTCCAAAGAAAAACATTGTTATTGGCATCTTCCAGAGGCTGAGGAGTCACCAGTCCCCTCAAGTGAAGTACGTGGCCTGAAAAGAGACATTCATAAGAGAGATCAGACACAGTTTTTATCAACTGTTGGCTACTGTCTGGTCCTCTTCTTCTCAGATGGCAGAGGGTGTCTTCACTGAGGAAATCATGAATCGCAGCCTGGCTGCCCAAGGTAACAACACAGCAAATACCACACATTGCAAGGGGGATTCACATGAACTACTTCTTGATTTTAGCCTTTTCTGAATTTTCCAGCTCCTGATGTGCCTTCTTTAATTCATCTAAGGTATCTGTGTAAGAGAAAATTACAGAAATTATCAGTTTCATAAACAGGAAAGTTTATGCATAGGTAAGTTTAAGAGTATATCTACAAAATTAGTAATTCCAGCCACTTGTTCAATTAAAGTGATAAACATAAAACACTAATTAAGCAAAGTGCTATGTTTGTGTTTCATCATTACTAACACAAGCTATATAAGCTTGCTGTAGCATATTCCTCTTTAATTATACAAAGAGGATAATTTTTTTTCCAAAGAAAGCCGCAGTGCAATAGGGGAATGGCCAACTCCTGCCTATATAATCAGTATGGCTTCAACATCTGTAGTGAGAAAAGGAAACTGACAATTAAAATGGCAACACTATTAATCCAAATCAAAGAGAAGTAGCAACTGTTCACTCCAGAAAATTAAATTTGTAGTTCTGAATTTATACTCTTTTAATGCTTGTTCCATCATCACCTCTATTATCCATTCTCCTATTACTTTGTATTAGGCACACACTGCAATTTTCTCATTTTAATATACCTTTGAAATCAGCTACAAATAAAGCTTTTAAACATTAACTATTTGAGATACTTTTACATTGCAAACTTACTTTTGCACTGAGACAGCATTTCTGTCCGGTCTGCAAGGAAGAATATGTTGCTATTGGGTTGCTGCTTATAAACCTTCTGTAAAACAAAACCCACACTGTATTAAGTCAAAGCAGCAGCTTCTGGAACCACACTGCAGCAGAAGCTGTGTGGGTCCAAAGAGACACTCCTGTTATAAAAGTGAAGGGTAAGTCCTGCCCTGCCAACACCGGCATTCTAATGCTGTACCATCAAAAGCATTTAATGCTAAGACAGTTCTGAATTTCTCTTTTCCTCATCCACAAGGGATTGCATTCTATTTTTAAAAAATTCACAGAAGAAGTAAGAATACCTCATGAATCCTTGTGATCAAAGCAAACATCTTATTTAAATAACTCAAAACATAAAAAACCAAAAAACCTCAACACTGTACAAGTATACATAATCAAATCATTTGCAGGACAAATTATTCTGAGCACAGCAGACCACATATTTATTAAAATCCGTATTACAACAAATTAAAGACAGCATGCTCTGATTTTGTTGCCCTTCTTGTCCCTATGCTTATTTATCTTGTAAAATGAAATAGTTAAAAGCAAATTTGTAAAATCTTACCCGGTTCTTCTTCAAATTGGAAAGCTCATCGACTACAACCTTCTGCTCTTTAATCTGAAAGGCAAAAATGCATTTGAACTTAATGATACAAACAAGACATCATATTATGATCCTAGTGGGAAGCATATCTACTGATATTTTAAGACAGCAACAAGCATGTATAGCTGCTGTTCCCCAACTGAATCACTGAAGACAAAGTAAGTCTTTAAAATTACACACTTATTTTCTCTAGAAACAGGCTATTTTGCGTGCATTGGTAATTCTCCTACCCTCAAATGTCACTGGGAAGCCAGAATATCTATATTATAGTATAAAAAAAAAATATATATATAAATTATAACCATAATAATTCTTTTATAATGGCAGCTGTAAAGGGTAATCAGAAGGACTGTTGCAAAAGCCACAAACTGGAACAAAATCTGTTCAGAGGGCACAATGCTTTTTGTTAGAAGCAAACAGTATGGGTTTCTCTGCTCTTCCTTTGTGTCTCCATCAGTAGGAAGCTGCCAGAGTGAGGTCAGTCAAACTGATGGCACACTGAAAAGACAACTTTTCCAGCAGCTCCATCAATCTCTTGTATCTACAACACCAACAAGGCAGAGCAGTAGAGCCACCCTCTGCTGCAGACTAAATCAGCCACGTAGGCACAGCAGAAGTGACAACCTGTAGCTCTGTGATGTCTCAGCTTTGCAGCTTCCAGGCAATCAAAAATATCACTGTCTCTATACAACATATCCATGCAGAAGTAATTTTTTCATATAATCATTAATAATGTTAAGGGGTTGGAAGGGACTTGAAAGATCATCTAGTCCCAACCTGCCCCCTGCCATGAGCAGGGACAAATCCCACTGGACCTGGTTGCTCCAGGCTTTATCCAACCTGGCCTCGAACACTTTCAGGGTTGGGGTATCCACAGCTTCTCAGGGCAATATGTGTAAGTGCCTCACCATTCTCACAGCAAAGAGTTTCTGTCTGGTATCTAACCCAAATTTGCCCTCTTTCAATTTGTGCACATTACTCCTTGTCTTATCACTACAATTCCTGATGAAAAGCCCCTTCTCTGGCTTCCCTGTAGGCACCATTGGGATACTGGAAGGTTACTATGAGATTTTTTGGAGTGAAGGTTCCACGGGGCTTAGCAGATTGCCTACTATGGGCACCAGGGAAAAGGGAGCAAATATATGAGGAGCACCAGCCTCTATGGCCGAAATCCCATGGGACATTTTGGGCAGATAAAGCTGAACTAGAAGGAAGCCATATGAGAAGCAGGTGAGGGTTCTTGGTTTGTCCAGCCTGAAGGAGACTGAGGGGAGGCCTCACAGCAGTCTACAAGTTCCTTACGAAGGGAAGGGGAAGGGCAGATTCTCATCCCTCCTCCCTGCTGACCAGTGACAGCACCATAGGGAACGGTCTGGAGTTGGGTCAGGGGATGTTTAGGTCACATACCAGGAAAAGGTTCTTCACCCAGAGCGTGGTTGGGCTCTGAACTCCCCAGGGAAAGTGGTCACAGCACCAGCCTGACAGAGTTCACACAACTTTTGGATAACACGCTCGGGAACATGGCGTGATTCTTGGGGTGTCCTGTACAGCGCAGGAGTTAGACTCGATCAATGGGGATCTCCTGAAACTCACGATACACTGTGATCTCATGAGAAAAACCTCACTGCGCCTCACTTGACATTTCAAGCTCAACTTGATGCAGTAAGACCCAAAATACCAATGTGACAAGCGAGCTATTAGCGAGGCAACACGGGCTCGCTAAATGCAGGTCCCAGACAGCACCCGCCCTCCTCTTCGTCACGCTGCTCGCACCCGAGGCGACATGCTCCGGGTGCCGCCGGCGCCTCAGCCCGGACCCCGGCACAGGGCCCCGCGGGGCCGCCTCCGCTCACCCGCCGGCTCAGCTCCTCCTTGTAGCGCAGCGCCGCGCTCTCCCCATCCTCCTGCCGCGGCGGGCGGCCCGACATGGCCGCTGCGAGAACGGCGCGCTCTCACACCACAGCGGCGACAGCCGCGCACGTTCGGACAGCACAGCCGCCGGAAACAGCAGCGGCAGAGCGCCTGCGCACAGGCGGGGCCGAGCAGAACCACCAATCAGCGAGCTCGGCCGAGCACGCGCCTGACGGCTCACCAATCAGCAGGCGCGGCCGAGCACGCGCCTGACGGCTCACCAATCAGCAGGCGCGGCCGAGCAGGCGCGGCGGCGCGGAGCGGATGGCGCGAATCGTGGGGGGGCTGGCGCCCCCGCCTGGGAGAAGCCGGGACTGCGCTGTAATTCCTGGGAGCCGCGTCCAGGAGGGCATCGGGACAGGCCCAAGGTGGAGAAGATGTTTGGAATGAGGCTTGGAAAGAAGTTGATGGAGAATATGTTTGGAATGAGGCTTGGAAAGAAGTTGATGGAGAAGATGTTTTGGAATGAGGCTTGGGAACTGTACTCCTTGTGGGGTGTGTCAGAACACCTGGAAAAGGAAAGGAGCGGCTTGGTGTAATGTGACCCTGGGGTGCTGTTGGGCAGCGGGCTCTCAAACCCCGTTAAGTGGTTTGCTTAAAGGTATTCCAGAAGAGATATGAATCATAAACTATTTACAGACATTAGGATCGTATGTTTCATTATGTTCATTATTAGCACAAATTTCTACAAGAAAGATAGAGAGGCACTTTTAAGAGGACAAGAGGGAATGGACTCAAACTGACAGAGAGCAGGTTTAGATTGGATACTTGATGGAAATCTTTTACACGGAGCCCAGAGAAGCCGTGGCAGCTCCATCCTTGCAAGTGTCCAAGGCCAGGTTGTGCAGGGCTCTGAGACACCTGGTCTAGTAGAAGATGTCCCTGCCCATGGCAGGGGGTTGAAACGAGATGATCTTTAAAGTCCCTTCCAACCCAAACTATTCTAGGATTCATACAAGATGGATGTTTAAGACCATACACCTAAAGATGATCTTAACATTTCTCTGTCTCTTTCATTCTACTACAGATACGTCACAGTGATGCATATGTCTACGTGTCTTTATAAATACATCATTGTCTCATTTTTATCCCTTTCCTTCTTTTTAAACATTGTATAATTATTCTAAACATTCAAGAGTAATCCAGACTTACACACTGCTACTGATTGCTGTTTTAGGATTTTATGAGATTTCTATCCCACATGTGGTCCTTGTGGTACTGACTGCAGTGCAAATATAGTTCAAATCTTCATGAACCATTTGAAATATCTGCAACTTTAGTAAGAGAGGCAGGAGTGTTGACTTTTTTTTGTTTTAATCTCACATAATCATACATATTATATATTTTGATAATACTTAGTTTGTGAGCAAGATTTCACCTTGCTTGTATCCATGAGCTTGGTTGGAATGTCTGTGATGTTGATCAAAATTTTTGGCAACGGTGTAGGAAGAACAAGGATTTGGGCTTCTAGTAGGTGGATGGAGAAAGACAATTTGCCTATAAGAATATTTGGCAATCCACTAACTTGCAAAAGTTGTGTTTATTTGGTTTTAACAGAAAGAGAAACTGAGGTTACACTTTCCTAAAAGGTCATTCTTGCTCTTCCCTCCACGTTTAAGCACACACTTGTGCCTCCAGCCTTGCCTCACCATGGCTGCACGCGGGGCTGTGTGGTGGGACAGGTGAGGGAGCTGATCTGTTTTTCTCTGCAGTGTACAGGGCTGCTGGGATTCTGGCAGTTCCAAAGCAGAGCAGCTGAAGCTGCTGGGGAGTTGTTGTCCAGGGGTTGGAGTGGTTCTGGGTTCTTATCCTTTGAATTCTAGAAGAAATGCACGTATCCGGGTCACGTAGTTCGGTTTTGGTGCTATTGCTCAGTGTGCTTTGTAGTTTGTCACTGTTGTTCTGTTGAGTAATTTGTTTAATCTGAGTAACTCCCAACCCTCTTCTGCCCAAGTGTTTTATTTGTTTTTCATATGTTACAAAGGTTGATGATCAAGTAACCCAGTAGTCAAAGTATAATCTCCGTACTGATTATCCTTTTTATGTTCAGTAATAAATGCAGTTAATGTTTATTAATCAGAAATCCATCACTCAGTGTTATTGATTGTTTCAGAAGAGTGATGATAATGGTTTTGAGGACTAATAGCAAATCTGGAATGGTTTTAATTTCTGGTCTTACTACAAACTGATGATTCTTCTGCTGATATGGAGTGGGCTTTTGATAGGTTCTTTTAGAAATGAATGAATTCCTGTGACAAGATCACTCCTGAAATTACAGTCATACCCACAGTAAGAGCAGCTGTGTTTGCAGCTCAGCAAAGGAAAAGGTTGGCACCTTTTCTCTCCCTGTGCAGAGCAGTGTCATCTCCATTCAAGCTCATTGCAGGGCTGCTGCAGTTCTGGTGCTGTGATGTGCTTGCACTGTTATTCCTGAGAGCTGGGGAGGGCACTTAGAGCTCATCTGGCTGACAGCTAAGTGGGCAATGTCATGCAGTGACACGTCTCTGCTCATTATGCTTGTGCACTTGTGCCAGCTCTGGTGCTCTAAACTATTTTTTCTTTTTACCAGCATAAAACTATTTCTGGAGGTTAATAATGCTTGATGCAGTGTTAGTAAAGTATCAAGGAATAGTTCAGTCTTTTAAAGCCCTCACCTTTTCAGTATCTGGCATCTTTAAAAATATTAAAAATAACATAAATTACCCAACAATCATGTAAACAGCTAAAAACCAGAAGTAGTTACTGAGCCAGAAAGTCTTTGAAGTTGCTGTCACCTGTTAGCAAATGCGTGGCCAAAACGTAATCTTTAAGTAACCAAGCTCAAGCTCCAAAAGGCTGCTGTTTAAACCATGCTGAAGAGGTAAGGCCATCCTTGTGACAACACCGTCAAATCTTGAAGACCTCTGTTCATGGTGTTGGCAGTACGTTTGTGTTGGAGGATTTTACAGCTGTGAGAGTCACAGGGTAGGACTGATAGTGCCTCGGAGGCTTAGCAGCATCAAAGATTCCATGCTCTTTGCTGCAGGCTGGAATTCCATGTGTGCTTGGTTCTGTATCTCTCAGCTGACACTTGGTAACATGCTAAGCCACCATATATCAGTTGTGGGTTCAAGTCTGAGTGGTTTATGAGGTTCAGCTGCAAGGAAACTTGTCATGCTTTAGAAGAACCGGTCACAGAGGTCCTTGCAGGGGAATAGCACGGGGGTAATTGTAGCTCTAATGTTGGCCACAAGAGAGCAAGCCGAACCTGTGCTGGCTGCTCAGAGACAGTCAAGGAAAGAGTGGGGCCAGCCATGTAAGACCAATGGATGAGGTATCTAAAAGGGGAGAGAGCACAGTCAGAGGATGTTGTATTTATGTAGCTTTTGTCTGTTTTGGAACATCCTCAATTCTGATCCTGGGTTATTTTGTATTCAGACATATCCATACATACACATATGTATCATCATAATCTATATAAGTAGGTTCTGAGATGTAAAGTCAATCTCTGCGTTAATTTCACAGTTGAACCTATATTTTAATAATTTGCTAATCTATACCAGTTTAAGAGAATTCAAATTGTTGAAATTAGTAGGGTTTGCTTTATGGTAATCCTTCTGCTAATTTGTCTGACACATCAGGATTTGAAGGGAGTTAGGTTAACTTACACTGCCAGGGATCTGGATAGATACACTAGAATCTAGGCAAAGTTGTGATTTATTTCCTTAGGTTAAGCACCTAGATTGTCAATTACACAAGAAACCTTGGAAAACCTACAATCATTCTACTTTAAAAGTCCTGTCACTGCAAGTAAAACAAGAAGTCTGAGCATTTTTATGATCTTGAAATACAGTCAGTTTTTTCAGCATTTCTGATACATTGTTAAAGCAATCTGAGAATTCATGTTCTAAAAAATTCTGTGTAGTTCACAAGCATAAAATTATTAATTTTCTAATTAAAAGCAGAATTTCATCACTTTCACATGGAGGATTTTAAGGCTGTTGTCAAAATAACTGAGAACTATCATCAGTCTCTCATCAGTTTTTACAATCTGATAACATACCTCAGAGCTTCTAAAAGTGCTGAACCAAACAGTTTATTTGTAAAATACTCCCAGCAGTCCTTCATCTGATGATTTAAGTAGGAAAGGATTTAAAAATAGACTTTGCCAAGTTCACTCTATCCTTCAATGTAAAACTGAAGTAACTCTAATGAATACAAGAGCCTTTCTCCAGGTCTTATGTTGCTGTAGTTGAGAAGACAGTTTGACCTTTCGTTTTCATAATTTTTCCTTCCTTGATGCTTGTTGTGCACTTTGTTAGACTTTAAAAGAGAGTTCAGGTCATGTTAATGCTGTTTCACTTAGACATGCAGAACTAAAAGATTTGGATTTGTCTGTTGCAGGGCAGTGCCTCATGCTCTGAATAACCAATGCCCAGGTTTACTGCAGTAACTACTTTGAATATGGGATCAGAGTCCCAGACACACGTTTTGAGCAGTGAATGTTCAGAGATCTTAAAAAAGCGAGTGCTCTGTCTTACAAAACAACATTTTGTTTGCAGTATGAAGCCTGGTGCCTGGAAGCTCTTCTGTTCTTGCCACCAAAGAGCAGCCATATGAGAGGCTTAGAAGTGCTCAGGAACATTGGATAGAAAGATGCCTCATTTGGATTATATTGAATTGGGCATCTTGATATAAAATCAGATTAGTGTGAATATTTCTGCCTAATGTGAAAATGAAAAGAGAGCTGCACCAAGAACATGCTGAGTGAAGAGTCAACCTGCCCTGTAAGTCTGCTTTTTGGAAGCTGAGTTAGGAAGTCTAGAGAAGACTGGAGGGATAATTATGGGCTTGCTTCTCTTTCCTGTTGAGAGTGCCTCCATAACAGTAAGTACTGTGTTTAATACTATGTACAACTGATGTTTTCTGGAAGATAAGACCCAAAGATAGGATGTTTTTGGAGGAGTGGGCAGGCCTGAGCAGGATGGGCTGAAGGAATGGAAGTGGCAGCCTGCTTTTCCTCCCATGATATGGGTCTCCTGGAATCAGGGACTTGGTAATTTGGGCTGAGATAGGTTACAGCCCCATAAAGCATGTTCCATAGGCACACAGCAGACACCTAAGTGAGAGCCTGGGCACAACCAAACATGTCTGAGCAGGCTGGAGAAAGGGGGGAAATGCATGAAACCTTTGCAAAGCTCTCAGAGGCAGGAGCAAAGATAAGGCTCTTTGCTCTAAGATGCCCAGTTGGATTAGGATCTTGCCTGGGTTATTTTATTAAATGTGTTGCTCTCATGTGCTTTTTGTGCCTTTGTTCTCACTGTCACATACATTTGGACTTGGCTCCTGCTACTGGGCAACTAGAGCCAGTAGAGAGATTGTTTTTCCAGGTTTGGAGATGGGAGTTATTTAAAAGGAAACACTAAAGTTTTCAAATTCTAATATGCCAGAGGCCATGTTATCAAATAGCTTGTTGGGCTTCATTTTTTTTTTTTAAACTTAATTCTTTCTGTCTTAGGCTGTGCTGAGGCCTTGCCATTTATGCCATTACCTACTGTCCTTATTCCTCTCCAGTTTTGTTTTTATTTTTATTCTCTCAAAGTTTTGGTACATATCAGCCTGCATACATGGCAAAACAACCTGTGACCCAAAGAAACTGAACCCTTAGTAGAAATTGCAGTCTTGAGGGTTTTACTTGTTCACCATCCTTTTATGGTGAATGTGATACTTAGTGCTTTCAGGTCCATAGAACTCAAAATTCCCGACTGAGATTGATGGATACAGAGAGGAAACCTAAGCCAAAGCTGTGGGAGTTGGCAGAGTAAGGAACAGAACTTGGAGGTCCTGGCTTTTATTCACATTCCACCCATAAGCATTAGTATTTCCATGTTTAAATTACTATTTCGATATTCAAAATTGGTCTGGTTTTGTTTTGTGAAGTCAAATTCAGAAAGCTACTCACTGCAGAAATATTCACTGCACTGAATGGCAAATGTGTATCTATTTTAATTCTATCACAGTTTTTATTTTAAACCTTCATTCTTGCTTGGCAAACCTAGACCCTTTATCTCTGTAGCTGGAAAGAAAATTCTGATGAAGTTGTCACAGAGCAACAGACTAAGCATTCCACAGCTAGGTGACCTCTGACAGAAAAGCTTACAGAAAAGAGTTCATGAAGCATTTATTTTGGGTTATCACAGAATAAAACATTTCTATTTGTCATGTTGACATAAAATTTAGAAAGGCAAAATTGCCTGGTCGCAAGTTGCTGTGCCTTAAGCTTTATTGGGATTGTCATCTTATTTAAAGTCTAAACATGACTGAGATTTAACTGTTTTCCCCAAACACTCTCCTGTGAAATATCATCACTGATCCTATACTCTTTCCCACTTGAACACAGTTTTTGGAGTAACTACAGCTGTTGCAATTAAGGAAGATTGCAGTACAAAAGGGCAGGCTGTAACTACTATGAAGTGTAAGAATCTCATGTTTTAGATAGTGTAATAACGCTCAAAAGATTTCCTTGTCTTTCAAGGCAGAACCACTAGAACTGAGAAACTAGCAATGAAAATGCTGGTAGGCTTTGAATGTTTGCCTTGTCTGTATCTGATACAGTTACTTAAAATGCTGTAATGCTAACTGCATTCCTGGTATTTTCGGTGCTGATTTTTAAAATGTTAATTCCTCATTTGGAGCAAGAATAACCACAAGGTAGGGAGAGGTATCATTGCATAATTCCTGGTATGTATTTTTGTTCCTGGCTCTGAATTTAACACTAATTTAGGTAATAGAATTAAGGTCTTTCTGCCACTGACATGCATTATCACATGTGAGAGAGGTAGCCTAGATAAATCATACAATTTTGTAACATTGAACATTTGAGTAACATCCTTTTTACTAATATTATAACATTTCTTTAAAGAAAGGCACTGGTATTTTGCACTTCTGAAATCAGTACAGTAGCTGTCTGGAAAACAAAACAACCCCAAACTAGCACTAGATATCTGGAAATTAATATCTCAGCCTACACACAATGTAAGTTCAGTTAATACTGTTAAAACAAACTTTTAAAACCTCTATACAAGGTTATAAATATGACAGTATCAGTGCAACTTGGCACACTTACTGAGAAGTAGTGACCTTGGTTAGCAGTGAAAGTCAGAAATAAAAATAATTAATTTAAAATAAACAAGCTTTGCCAAATTTTGCTTGTAGGTCTCAATAGAGTGACAGTCCTGTCAGCATCAGTTTACATGGCATTAAGGAGGAAAATCTAGATTGGCCATTAGTAAAATGGTAAACTTGCAAGCAACATGGACAAGATGTGACTACATTTGATTCTCTCCAGAGCAGAACAAACAGAGAAGCATGATAATAAATTGATATGAAAGAACATACATTTCTGGAATTATTCCAGTCCAAAAGGATGAAAGTTTCCCCTAAAGGGAAAATAGGCAACTATTTTTTACTTTATTTGTATCTTAGCCTTCTCTGCTGTTTCCACATTCAGTGAAATCTTGAAAAATAATTATCCAGGAGATACTGAATTGGTCAAAATCCTCTTATGGCCAGTGTTCAGAGCTCAAAAGATAATTCAGAATTTAAAGCAACTCTTAGACACAGAGTATGGTTAAGATTTGACTGCCAGGGTTCTTCAGTTTTCTGTCCAAGTAGGAAAAAACCCTTCTTGGGTTTGTTCAGGGCCTGAGCCCCAGAACAGTGGTGTCACAGGCTGTGCTTGGCTGAATGGAAAGCAGAGTTAAAGTGATAAATCTGTCACAAGTGTTCTAGCATTTATACAGTAATCAGCACAATTAAAGTAGAGCAGGTTTGGCCAACACCTGCTGAAAAGTCTCTATCAGAGAATCAGCAACTATCAGATTTACCCTATTACTTACACAGCTACTGCAGAGATTACATTAAGGTATCTGATTAAAAATTGTATTAACTAGAAGGAGGTCATGATCTCTTTAGAAATCAGAGGAGGACAATAACTGCTCTTTTTTAAAAATTTTATTTTTTATCTGAAGTATTTAATCCTCTGTTAGGTAAGTCCACTGTATACAGCCTAACATATATTGTTTGCACCTGAAATGGATGGAACAGCTCTTCAGCTGCACATAGAGCCATTGGAAGTATTTTTGGCTAAGAAATGAAGGCTCTAGCATTCAGTTACTGTTCATGTAACTTACACTTATTTGTTTACTGTGTTTTCCACGAAGTGTTGCCAGGAGACTTTGCCAGGCTTATTTTCAATCATGCACTTAACTAGCCTCCAGCAGACTGTGTGCTTCCTCCATTATTGCTCTGTTTTTATCTTTTTAATAAAACAGCTAACACCTTGGAGAATAAAGTATACTGTTTGAATGACTGAAAAATTGGAAAATTTTGTTCAGAGATGACGCTGGGAAATGAAATGCATTTCTCCTTCTGTGTAAGAACGTTAAAAAGGATTTATTTTTTGTTTACTCTTGTATTTAGTATTTTAAACTGTAATAAAGTCATTATCATCTTATTATAGAAGAACTTGGATATGAGATATGCATCTTGCTTGTTTACATAAATACTACTCTGCAAAGCTAAATTCTGCTACTTTCCTCTTGTAGATAATTTGAATCAAATGACCTGATTACAAAGCAAGGTGACCAAGGTTTAGCTGGTGAAGAACTATTTGGGTTATTGCATTCTTCTTGCAGGGAATTTAAGCAGCATAGTCTTGAACATCTTGCTGCTGGAGGATTTTCATTTGATTAAATCAAACTTCAGGTCTCATCTGTATAAATTTAACTGCGAGGAAGTTTGTGAATACAGAAATGCAAGTTTATATATATGCACATAAACCTACTCTATTAGCTAATAATCCTAGATTCCATTCTATTTATTGTTAGTAAGCATTTCTTTATATTGTAGAATTCCATGTTTCAAATGTATTTATGTTATCAAATAAGAACAAATACAGAAGTTAGATGATACTAAGTACTTAAAACCCCCTCCAAGCAAATAATAATAGTAATGATAATGATAATAATAATAATAATAGTAATAACAGGGAGAACAGAAATAATTCTAAATAGCTTTATACGTTAAGAGATGCTGTTCTTGGTCCACATCTGATCTGACTTGCCTACTGACACTACTCTGAGGATGCCAGATGCTGTTTTGAAATGGATTTTTAAGTCATCATGGATAACTCAAGTATTTTTTTCAAGTTTACAGAAATCATTAAAACCTAAACTCAGGTGAGTTAACATTTGGACAAAATTAAAATTCGTACAAACAGAACAGCAAAGGGGGAAATTTCTCATGTAATGAATCAGACCTAAATATGCATCTGGTACCACTGCAGTTTGCTATTTTCTTTCAGGCACTACTCCACTCCAAAACTAGGCAGGACATCTTAGTATTTATCTTGGCAAGCATATTCAGTATTAAATGCATACCTCAATATATTATCTTGACAGTATAGTCAGTGTTCAAGCTGCTTTTAGAGTTTCAAAACTGAAGGTATTTTTCTTTGACCAGGCTGCATCATGCACATAGCTGACGAAGAAAGCCGAATATCTGACTCTAGTTACTGAGCAATTCCGTTTCTAGCCATTGCAGAGTTTGAGTGTGTCTCATATTCTGATGCTGAGGACAAAGCTGAGGAGACTGAGGGTAAAGGTTTTGTGTTCTAACATGTAGATAGGGAAGTGATTTGGGGGAGTGGAGGAAGAGAAGGTTTGTAGTATTCAGCCTCTTCCCAGCACAGCTTCTAATGATAGGTTGCACCATCTATTCTGCCTACATATCTAGCCCTATGCAGTACAAAAATGAGGAAATACTTGCTAGATGATTGGCAGGGTGTTTGCTAATAGTGTTGACAGTAGTTATCTTTCTGATCAGACACTTCACTGATACTGTGTGTTTGACATGTGGGAGAATTATTTACAACTCTATCAGAACTGGAAAAATGGTTGAAAGAGACATCCAAATAGTAGAGATTGTTGCCTCTTTTAAATTTAATTTTATAACAGAAAAAACACTGAGTGATGGGGTTTTAATATATTTAGAACTGAAAATATTTATGTTGCCCATGGTTGGTAAGTTAAATGTAATGCTACAAAAATTCCTAATTTTGAAATGGTGATTTTTTAAAAATAGGCTAGTTTTCTGAGCACTAATGGTATTTTTTTGTCATAGAGTACAGTTAAATAAGGAGAATGAAATCTCATGCTTCAATAATTGTTAGAAGAGAATTAATTTAAACCCCTCAGTCTCCTGTTATTGTGTGCAAAAGGAACAGTGAGTTGCACAGCTCCTGAAATCTGCTCTGTAGGACTGGCTGTTGTAGAGCAGGCCAGAATGTCAGGAACTTCCGTGAATCTGACATTTATACTGTAGGGTCAAGTGTTCCTGTTAACAAGTGAACAGCAGCAACAAAAAGGCACAGTAACTTGCACTGTACTAACTACTGCTGGCTGTTCAGTGTTGAAGCAATTGCACAAATGCCAGTGCAGTCTCAGTTGCTTGTATCAGAAGATAGGCACTTGGCAATGCTAAGCTTTGGTTATCATCTTTACTTTGGAGGCTTTCACTCTGCTAATTAGCATGACTAATTAAAAATAACTGGATTCCCTGAGGTTTGTTGCATTTGCTTTTTAGCATTAGAACATTGTTTTTCCACTGAAGCATTTAATAGGGTTTTTACTGAGATACAACTACAGGGAATTCTGCTTAGACATTAACACAATTAATTTTTCATGTTTTTTCCTAACTAGCTCATCTTTAAAAGTAAGATTTTGTAATATATCTGTAGCTAGTAAATAGGTCTTTTTGCAAGGGTTTATTTATTATATATCTATCAATTTCTGATTTTCAGAATAGAGCTCATGCATAGCAAAATTATTTAGCAGCATTTTATTGTTTAATTCTTTATGGTTTGTTTCTCATCAGTGTACTGTGTGTTTGGATCAAGTAGCTCTCACTGCCTGTGGAGCATCTTCTGTATGACCCAATAGGTGAAATATTTCTGGTAAAGTCAGCTCTGGTTAATTCATATTCCATATGTTACTGTGATTTGATGTTGGACTGTACTTTCAGTTCTTCATATTCGAAAGTCATTAAGCAGCCTTCCGGCTTGACTTCAGTGCCATTGCTTCATGTGTTTATTTGCTTATTGTTTAATTCTAAAATAAAACTTTGCTTCTGAGGATATTAAAAGTCATCACCCACTCTGCACTAGGTATGAAGTAATCTCCGTTTCCTGGCCTTAATTATTGCATGACACTGCAATGCACAGCAGTGGAACAGCTGCAACATCCTGACTGAAAATTCTGTGTAGTGTCTGAGGAGGGAGTGTGGTGTAATCAGGCCAATATTCTGTCCTTGAGCACCCTGCAGTGTCTACAGAATTATACAAAACACGCCAACTTCAGACAGGAAGGATTATTCATTGGAGGAAATTTCCTGGGTAACCTGGCCAGGTTTAGAGTGGACATTATGAAAGGCTCTTACTAGGCAGTAGGTTTATCTAGCAAGCTGTTTTCCTGCAAACAGAGATTTGATGAAAGATCAGAGTGCCACACCCTGTGCATAGGTGTGGGAACAACATTTATCATTGTTTGGTTTGGTACCCAAATGACGTTGACGATTTTTAATTTGCTGATGTGATGAGCAGCCTGATCTCTGTCTCAGAGGGCACAAAGACATACCTCAAAATTAATAAAAATCTTTATCAAGGAGTATCTTGCTGTCCTTTTCTATTTTCCTTATGATTTAACTGCTTCTTCCACAGCTGTTGCTCTCATTTTGACTCCCTACAGTTCTCAGGGTGCAAAATATACAGACATGTACTCCAATTACTGATAGTTATGTTTTGTTGATTATTTTGGCAGGAATGCTTGTCCAGCTGCTTCTTTTCTTTCATAAAACATCCCTGGGGACTGAAATCTTTGTTCTGATGACAGTGAGAATATTTTCAGCTTGTACAGAATTCAGGTGGTTTTTCTAAAAGCCCTACACTAGAGCCTTTTAGCCTACAGAATTTAAATACACGTACTATGAGACTGTTCATAACATGGCCATCCTCTAATGCTGAACATAGGTGGGGAGTTAAGTTTATAGCACAGCATCATCTTCCTTGGCTCTTATTCTCCTCACAATGCCACAGCCCATACTGTATGAACTGCTTAAAAAAAATTCAGCTAGTTATGCCTCCTTAGCAGAATAAAAAATTCTAAGGTGCCACTATCGGAGGAACCAGGAACAGATATAGGTGATATTTGGCAACTGGAAGCATTAATTTCTCAGATGAGATAAAAGAAGATGCAGATGATAACAGAGAAGCAGTGGAACAGGTTGTTCAGGGAGATTTTGAAGTCTCCAGCCTTGGAACTGGATATAGATTTGAGTAACCTATCTCATAGCTGACTTTGCTTGGAGCAGGAGAATAGGGAAGAGCCCTTCTGAGCTCTTTTCCAATATGAATTGTCCTAGTATTGAAATTTTTTGAGATCGAGAAAAGCTTGGGAATTTCTAGCATCTCAAAAGCTCCATAAAACCTACCACAGTGTAGCTTAATGTTTGCCAGCAAGATGTTCCTTTCATGGATGACCCTTCTTTCCAATGATCCTGCTCACATCTGCTTCTGCAAGATGACCTTTGATGGAATGCTACTTAAACCCCATTTCCCTTATTTAGTGATCTGCCACAGGCTCCAGTACAAAGATTATACTTATCAGTTGGTCCCAAGGCTGCAACAAAAATTCTGTTTAACTTCTGTGAAGTTATAGCGGAGAGAGAGAACAAGGACAGTGTGTACCCATATTCATTTTATTTGCAGTAAGTCTTATTTGCTTCTGCATGAATAACTACTGAAATTTAATTCCTTTCTTCTCTTCTTCCATGTTGACAATTCTGCTGAGATCAATTAATCTGTTTTTCTTCCTTTCATGCTTTTATCACACTGTTTGCTTTGACCTGGCCAGTGAAGCCACTTCCATTGTTCTACTTCCAGCCATTATTTAATGTCCATGGTTTTCTAATACCTAAAATAAATGGCTTGAATCTTGCATTTCAGATGTTACTGTTACTCACTCCCTGTTGTCCCCTCTGATCCTGCAGCTATGAACTTTGCTGTATGGCTGCACAGTCACTGCTGTAGCAGCTGCCCTTCATCACACATTTTCTGTAGATTGCCCACCTAAAAGCTGTTGCATATCAGAAGCACACAGCAAACACCTGCAAGGCATGCTCTGGGGAGAGGGCTCTGAAGAACCTTTAGGGAAAGTGATGTCTGACTAAATTTAGTACTTCTTTACTCATTAGACAAGAACCTTCTTTCCTTGGGGAACTACAATAAGGTCAGACACACTGGATATTAGGTGGTCAGTAGTTTTTTCAAGTAGTTTAGTTAAGTAGGTCAAGAAAAATACAGAGGTAGCCCCAATACTTTGTCCATGTGCTCTGTGTCCTGAGGAGCACCCAGTGCTGTGGACAGTGTGCAAACATATGTTTTGGGGTAGTTCACAGTGTTAACAGTGTGACAAATCATGACATCGATCCTGCAAACTGCCCAAACTGCCTGCAAATTTTTTTTCCTTGGATTTTAAGAAGGGCTCAGCATCCTGCCACGAAGAAACTTGACTGGTACCACTAGGGGAGGAGCTCCTTTTTAGTACAGTAGATCTGTAAACTGAATTACATATTTTCTGTAAAACCAGTTCTCAACAAATAGCCAACAACATTAGTCGGTTAATAAAGTATTATCTGCTTATAATGGTCATTAATTTAATATCACCCTGCTCACCATAACATCACTGTTCCTGTCTCCTGTTCCCTGGCCTCTCTGCAGAGTTAAATTTCATGAAGTATGCATGTGGTGAAACTAATTAGCAAACTAACTGAATGCTGCCTTCATTTTCAGGTGTTCAGAATACTTGACTGACACTCATTAGTTCAACCTCTTAGTGATACATAGAATAATCCTCATTCTATAGATGCGAAAATTGGAGGACATAAAATTAGACATGCCTGCATATGACAGCGCTCTGAATTTCCTGTGAAGGACACTTCATCCACGAATTTTAGAAGACTTCAGGAAAATCTCTTTTTAAGCACATGAAATTAAGACAAAAAATGCACTTGTTTGGGAAGGCACAAAAACCCCTGTGACAGAACAAAAGTAGGCAGTGGATTCTCACTCTGCAGACACCGAGCTGCTGATAAGGGAAAATATGACAAGCTATTGATATGCTTTTCCTGGAACTGGTAGCTTTTGCAGCATGAGTTCAGCATTGGTACCTGTAGGTTTGGCAGCATAAATCTTAACCATGAGCTTTCTGAGCATGTACCCTATTTCCCTCGCCAGGCCCTGTTGCTGTTGCTCAACTCCATGGTGCCAGAAGGAGACAGGAGGGAGAGGCTGCATTATCGGTGCCCCCTACATCAGTGACAAGCCCCCCCAGGCGGGAGGAATCCAGGATAACTGGTTAGCACGCTGCTATATAATTTCATTTTGGTATCAGCAGGGAGAAAGCAGTGAATTATCAGTGCTTCCATCCAACTTTCAGTTAAGCCAGTTAAGCCACAAAAATACTCTTGTTTTTCTTTCATATTCACATGTGAAGATTTAGATGTAATGTCACTTTCTGCAACTGCTCATATTATAGGTGTTGCTCTTGAAAAGTAGCAATTGTGTTCTATAGTTTGGAGATACAACCTGTATTTTTTGAACTAGCTGTTATTTGGTTTGTTAAATAAGTACAACTTGCTGTCTTTTTTACAACAAAACCTGTATGTGTGCTTGGTTCTGTTCCCATTTGAACATCTTGCAGAAATGGCAAATTATTTTTCACTGGGTTGCCTTGAACTATAAATTTATTAAGCTACATAAGTAAATTTTGTCTCTGAATTTAATTATATTTTGGCCTTTCTTCAGATTTTCTAGTTCTCCTTAGAATTAAAAATATGGCTTATTCACTGATTATGTAAAGTAGAAACAGAAGTGGACTAGTCACTTGATTTGTGTGGCATATCTGGTATTTCATGTACTAATTCACACTATGTATCTGACTTTACTATTCCTATATTAGATCATGATAATACACTTTAGTCAGTGGCAGTACCTCACCAAACACAGCAAATCCTAATTGTCTACAAACTAAAAATATAGTTCAAAATATTTATGAAATCATTTGTTTGAATAGTTTAGAAATGAACTTTATTTCAGGACAGCTAGTGAGTTTTTTCAAGTGAGCTTTCTTCTATTACACAACACTACCAAATTAGGTCAAGTTGTGATTTTATAGATAGTTGAATCTATAAAACCTGACACACAAAACTTTAAGTAGACTCATAGAAAAGACAGGCATATTAAGTGCATAGAGATTGCAGTTGATTTATGGCACCTATAAAACACTAATGGCCTAACAGATAAGGCTGTTTTGCCTTCCTGAAAGACTTCAGTCTTGAGCAGAGGAATTGTTAGGGAAAGTCACTTTGTGGTGATTTTTATAAATATGTTTAACAATACATAATTTTAACAAACACCTGTCATCAGTAGTTTACTCTGATGCTAAGGTAGAAAAAAAACCCTTAAAAATGGTTCCAGCTTCAGAGAGCTGATGACCAATGCTAAATATATTTGTCATATTTAGGATAATCAGCAGTCCTCTGTACACCATTTGCACTTGGAATCTAATCTGACAATCAGTTGGGCACATGATTAGTTGATAAATAGTTGTACACATATGATTTACTTGAATCAAACATTAGCTAAACACAGAGTATAATAGCAGGTGAAGATATGTAGAGACAGGAGTAGATGGCAATAACAAATGGTGATTTCTCGCTTGCTTTCTCCAAGCATAGACAGTTTTTGCCGCAAAGGAAAGAACAAATCAGTTCAGTGACCTCCTACTGTGAATTTGGCCTTTCATCTTCAAAGTACTTTCCAAACATTTATTAATTATCTTTACAGCAGTCCGTAAGGCTAACAGATAAATAGTAGCCTGCTTATGAGAAACTGAAACATGAAGGTGGAGCCATGGGTTGGCGGCCACATGGTGAGTCAGCACGGAATCTAAGATCAAAATCCAGAAGGGGCTGGCACCCGCTCTCTTGGTCACTCGCTGGATTTAGTCTCTTTCTCAGTCTTGTCCTCCTGTGTGTCAAAGACTTGATTTTTTTGTTTTGCTTGCTTTCTTCCCATCTGCCTTCTACTTCCTGCAGGCCTCACTGGAGATCAGATCATGTGCAAATGGGCAGGTACAGTTTTCATTTTTCTTTCTTCCCTCATCCTTCCTACTTAAGTAAACGTGCAGCCTTCTTGTCCCCTTATGTCCTGTTCTTGGACTGTGCGTTTTAAAGAAAGTAATAAACCTTGAATTGACTGAATCTTACATTTGTTAATTTCACATATCAGAGCATAATGTTGTAATTTTTCTAACTAAATGGCTGTACCTAAGAAATCACAAGAATGGAGCTCATGTCTTGAATCAGTTAATTAAATACTTCTTTTGATGGTTTCCTATAAATCTCCAAGTCTAGGTTCCTGTACTAAATGCTAAGGATCTGAACTATTTTATTCCAAACAGTGATTCCCACAGCCTATATCCATGTATTTAACTTTCTAAGGAATAATGATTGTGAAGACAGGCATGTTCCCTTGGACAATTTAAGATGATTCTCACCTTCTTAGTCAGTACCTTATCTGGTTACCACTGCAAGAGCAGAAGCTCATATATTGTAGAGGCCTCATTTTCTCCTTTCAGACTGCCTCCTAAAAACCAGTCAGGTTCCCCACTAAGACTCCATCCAAGGGTTCTCTTGGCTCCAAGGGATCATCCTGGAGAAAGCTGGCCAAACTCAGACCATACAAATTACAACTAAGTGCTATCATTTCAACTGGTTGTGTGTAGGGTTTTCCAGTGGAAAATGCTGGACACAAAGACTGAAGTAAATTTGGAGAGGTGGCTCTCAGTCTCCCTGAACCTACGTTCTTCCACAGTGTTTCAGTAAAACCTAGTGTGCAAAAGTGCTGCTGTAAAATCTAGTGCAGAAGTGTTGCTTAGTGTCACTGTAGAAAGACTGGCAAAGTACTCTGAGAAAAGACAAAAAATTGTCATACTAATAAAACACATGCTGTCCTAATGATACAAGAGCCTCAGTAAGGTTATTATAGAGTAGGAATTTGATCTGTTTTTCTAAATTTAGACATCTATTACCATCTGACATGATAGAGGCTATCCTTTCTGTCACTCAATTAATACACCTGTAGAGCTCAGGTCTCTTACAGGACCTATGTTGTAGTTGCCATTTGGGTGTTTTACTTTCACAGGGTCTCCTGAGCTAGATGCCTACGTTTGGCAACTTATTTTGACCCTACATAACATGTAGTCACTGCAAAGTTTTTCATCTAAATTAATCACTGTCTTGAAACTTGTTATGGACAGAGCATAAACAAAACACTTGTTTTGCAAGGGGAGGTATGAAATCGATTGCTGGCAATAAGAATGTGGTCAAAACAGAAAGACTACAGAAGAAAGGAATTCACAAATGAAAAACCTGTGCTCCTCAGGATGGATGTGAATATTGTGTAAATAGACATTAGTTAGAGGTTTAATTGTGACAACATTGTCTCTCATAATTATAGGTTACAACAACTCTTATGTTTGCTCGCAAGGTTAAACACATCATAACAATGCTTCTGACCATGTCTGACATCCAGAATTGCACCTTCACTTAAGAAACATCCTCTGCCTGTTTATCCTTTATAATTTCCCAACCACTTTGGAACCCTGTACTTAATTGACTTTGGCATGGATTCTCATCCTGAAAACACTTGGAAGCACGTGCATAATTAATGTTTGAGTATTTCTACTGAATACAGTAATAGGCAGTTATGTGTTTTAAAGGACTGAAGGCATAATTAGTGAGCAGCCCATAGACTTAAAAGAATACTTGAAATTTACCTTGAAAAGCAACTTAAGTCAAGCTCTTCTGCAGTGAAGGAAAAGCCCTCCCTCAGCCCCAGCTGAGGTCAGAAAAAATAAATCAATGTACTGTATTGAGACAATTTGAAATCCTTTGGTCTTGCCATTGTTTTACATTTTCTGTGTGTGAACCCATGTGGTGTAGTTTAAGAATTTAGCTATCATACATCTGTTCTTTGCAGTACTAGTAATATACAGACTTCTTCAGATTTTTTTCCTTCTCATAGTTGTTTTAAGTTGTTAGAAAATATTTTCCCTTTTTCCTGACATTAATATGTCAGGAAAGGATTCTTGTTACCTCAAGACTCAGGTGCCAGGTTTCATATGACCAGAACCCCATGATGTTGCTAACTTTCCATATCAGTTCCCTTAATTTATTAATGATCATTTCATCCATTTGGGAGTGCTAGCCATAATAATAGGGTGGAGAAGTATTAGATAACAGCAAGCTATCAGTCATATTTGTGTTTTCTTGTTAGCTGATTAAAGGTACTGAGTAGATTTGTGCTTAAGATTTGTAAAAAATAAGAGCTCTGCAGAAACAGGTAAAGCCACGTTTCCAGCTCTGATAAAACAGCGTTTGCACAGAGCTGAAACTGAGGGCTAAGACCACCTCTAGGGCCAAAGGCTTTGATAAACTTTCCAAGGCAGAGGAGTTTGTGTCCTGTCCCTGAGCACACTACATTAATATACTGCTGCCAGCAGATTCCACCTTCTGTTTTGGACATTGCAGAGTCTCCTTGGCAGTATCTCAGGAATGTGATTCAGGCCCTGGGTGTCATTAATGAATCAGAGAGAATGCTTTCCATGGTATTATCTTAACTTTCACTTCAGATTAGTTAGAAAATCAACGAAACAATATTAATATGAATGTCCTTATTAGAGCCCTTATAAAAGAAATTACAAAACAAATTTAAATTTTCAGGTTTTGGTTTTGTTTTTAAATTTTTAAATTGGTTATTATGCTTGCCACCCTTGAAGAAAATAGCCTGACGATGGACAAAGCTTTCTATGGGAACAGCTTTCCCTGGCTGAAACAACAACAGTTAGTTGAAGTTTGCTGTGTTAGTGAAGGCATATACCATCAGGGTGAAGAAGGTATCTGATTGAGTCTGATTGGTAAACTGTTCTTTGAAAGCTACGGTTAGGATTTATGAGAATTAAAGTCTAAGTAATTGTACAATTATGACTAATTACTAGATTATTATGTTGTTATTATTATTGTAAATAATCAATATAGCACTAACACCAAAGGGTTATGGTAATGACATTGCAAAGGGAAAAAGACTGGCTTATTATTCTTAATAAGATATGGCAACTTAGGTAATCACTGTCTAACATCAAATGCAGGCAGGTGGTAGTATGAGGCTTTTCTCGTACTCAGAACTGTGCCAGACTCATCTCTGCAGGTTTTGCTGAAGATGTATTTGGCTTTGTGTGCAGAGCCCTGTTCATACAGGTATATGGGTGAAGGGTTCTACTTGCAAGATGGATGGCTACACAATTGCTGGCTGTTGAGGTGCATGTTATTTGTATAACCACAGAAGAGTTGAAATCAATGATTTTATTTGCTGGCATATAGCTTACTTCATCACGTGATTCTAAGTACGCCTTGTACTTTATGCTTTGCCTTCCAAACAATTGCTTTCAAGTTGTGGCTGGTTTGAGCATAACTGTATCTTGGTCTCCAAAGACAAACATGTTTTTATAAAGACTGTTCTGGAGACACTCAGAAACAGAAATTGATAGTGCAACTGAAGTTCTTCCCTTTTCCTGCTGTGGGATCACTGATACTACAGGTTGTTCAGTTCAAGCTAGTGGCAGGTCAAAAGAAACTTGTATTCCCTGATTCACATCTATTCCAAGAAGTTTTTCAACATTGTCTTAAATCTAGAAGTGTCTTTATTTGTTCATTATTTCATTGAAATCAATGGAAACTAAACATGTGCCTGAAGTTTAAAATGTGTTTTTAAGTATTTTCTTGGCATAGAATCAGAATAAAACATTGCAGAAAGGTGAACAGGGATAGTAGAATCTGACTGTCTTAAAGAGGTCAACCATAACCTCCAACAGGAGTTATTTAAGAGAAGGACACATTTTACTTTTAATAGTTGTTTTTTTTAAGGGATACAAACACTGTCTGACTTGCTTTCATATTTGATTTTAATGTATGTATCAAAATTCCTTAACAATGAATTAAGGAACGAAGGAAAAATTCATAGGTATTAGAAGGCTGTGGGAAAAAAAAATCCCATTTTTTTCATATTGCATACTAGAATACACACAGGAAACAAAATACTGTTTATTAAGCATTCTTGTATTGTTTAGTAACAGAACAATGACACCCAATAGGAGACAAAATGCAGTAAATTCTAATGAAGAAAACAAACCAAATGAGCTCAAATTGCACATAGGTTGTTATCTTACCCTTCAGACTCATTTCAGTCTCTTCCTCAACACAGTGTTCCAGTTCAAGTAAATAATTCCCTCTCTTGAGAACGAATGTGCAGTATGGTATAGGCAGTTTGCAGAAATGTTACTCTTGAGGTTTGGGTGCAAAACATCCACTTGTCCCTAAGTAGATCTGGTGTCTTCTTTTAATTACTTTTTTCTCATTTGGCACAAGATGTTTTCTTTATTTGAGTTTAGGGTACAGTGTTTTCTTATGACTGAGAAAGATTGGACAAAAGGAGTCTCTTCTTGAAACCAGTTGTCATGTAACATACGGCCAAACATGTAACATATGATTTTAAGTTGTTTTGGTCACTAGTCAGGCTATCACTTATCAGCTACAAATGTTTAGCTTGCTTATGTAAACACAGAGCTGGTTCAGCTCCCTGAGCTAGAGTTGTGTATAAGCAAGATTATTCTAGCTTCTCAAAAAACCCTCTCAATTCTGAATTTGCTGGAGGTTCTGGGTGATTTTCTCATAAGAGTTTGTTACAGGAGCCTAGCTCTGGTCCTGAAATTACGATTGTTTCAGGTTAAAATGACTGATCTGCCTTCTAGCCCTGAGAGACAGGAGGCATCACCTTGAATGAAACAAATGCCATAAGAGCACCCCACTGTGGGTCTTAGAGAAAGTGGGAGGGAGTGGCTGTTTAGTTAAGGGCCATTAGTAGGTATAGATGTTCAAACTGCTAACATGTAGGTGACATGAACAGGTCTGGAGTAAAACCTGGGAGACTTTTCTACCCCACCTCTGCCTGTTTCCCTGGGCAAGAGCACTGTAAACTTGGCGTGTCAGCTGATACCGAGGTGGCAGTTCTGGGAATTGAATATGTGGGGTTATGAGCAGCACAGCCACAGCTTCCCATGCCTAAGTCATAGCAGGGGGCAGTGCAGTAAAGGCTTCTGAGTGTCACTCTTCAAAAGACACAGATTATATATATTCTTTCCAGTTTTGCTAGGCCTTGTGTGAGCTAAATGAATAAAAAAACCACTTTGCCCACCAAGAGGTGTGTCTTAATGAAGAATGGCAACAGCATGATAATTAAACTTCATGAAACCTCTCAGCTGAGTGTAAGATCCAAGTGTGCATGAGGTCTCTCACTATGATTCATGCCTCTTTGGTTAAACCATGATGTCAATTGCGAGTATTATTTGGTAAAATTGCTATTGTTCTAGGTTCAGCAGCTCTATTACAAGCACAGTGCTTAAAGAAGCTGCCACTGATGTGGGCAGTTGTTTAAAGCCAAAGTGTATCCTCTCTTATTTTTTAAGCTGTGTCTTACCTGGAAGTGAATCTTTGACTATTACTGACATCATAGTTATGCACTTACCAATAATGAAAATATTTTCAGTTGTTTACATCTTATAGTTTAATTGTTGCCTTTGTTGCCAGAAAAATGAAATATAAGTTTATTTTGTTCTGCACAGCTGTCTTGTTAGAAATACTTTGAAGAATGTCTTTTGAATGAAATAAATTTTATATTTTAATCAGAAACTTTAAAAATCTAAAAACTAATTTAGTATTTATATTTCTTCATTCAAATAATACCTAGAGAAATTATATTAGTAATATATTTTTAAGAAAGCATATGGAATTTATCCACTGAAAAAAACTTTAGCTAGGAAGACTATAACATAAATATATATCTTATTAATTTAAGTCCCAATTTTCTATCTCCATGTTCATTCTGCCAGTGACCATTAGTCAGGTCTGGTCTTAAATCCATGGCTGGTGTGCTGTGCCATTGTGTAAATTGTTGCTGCAAGACTGCTGAGTCGAGGGTGTACCAAGTAAAACTGGTAACTCCTCTCGTACAACTTCCAGCTATTAAACACCTCCCTGAATGCATCAGAAATCTGTAAATGTTATGAAAAGACTCTGGTGAGCCAGTCAACCTGAAAAAAGATTTGCATCTTGAAAAATATATTTACAAGGGCTTCACAAAGCAATCTAATAAAATTTGGATTTAGTGGAATATTAATAAAAATACGAATTTATTTCAATTGAAAGCAACTCCCCTGCTTTTGGTAATGCCTCACAAATCAGCTGTGGCCTTTTAGCTGTATGTCTACAGTCCCTGGACATTCGGCAGGGAAACTGTAAGAAAAGGATATCACATATATGCCTTTGGATGTAAGAAATCCTGGCTGGCAGCAAGTCCCCTGTGTCATTGTGTGAGTGGCTCTGACATGTGTGACCTGCAGTGGACAAACTGCATGGTTTATCTGCACCGTGCAGTCACACACTGTGCACTGTGTGCACACGATACAGCCTCCCCTGACATCCCTTGGAGCAGCATTCCAGACACACACTGGCTTCACTCTGTGTCATACTGGACACAGCATATGTTCTTCCATGAGAGAAATCCCAGAGACATTTAGCAACCATTGCTGTTCAAATTTCAAAAGATGTTTTCCATGTTTTCTTTGTCTCTTGTCATAACTTAAATATCATCCAAACCCAATTAATTGCCAGTAGAAAAAATAGCAAATATGATGATTTCAGCTATATCATCCAGTGCACTTGTATAAAGTTCAGTAAACGCTCAATCAGAAATTATTATTTAAATTCTAATTCACCCACGTTGTTGTCTAGTAACAAAAGAAGGTCTAACCAGCAGTACTGTGCTGGTAAGTGTTGTGTTGTTACTGGAGGAACTGCTGCTGTATCACATGAATGTATGTATGTATGCATTACGTACCTGACAGACCACATCAGACCCCATCAATCCAGTAACCAAACCATAACAGTGGCCGTGAGCGCCACCAGCGACAGGGCTGCAAAAGATGTGAGTCCAACGTGACAGTCTGCAGCAGAGCAGGGCAGGTATCTGTCACACAGAGCTCCTCAGATTGTGCTGCCTTCCTGCTGACATACAAATAACAGCCAGGGCTTAGACCTCAGTTCTTCTCTGTGTCTACCTGTGGAATACACTGCTCTTGTCAGTAAAAGTACAAGAACTGACAGTTAAGACACTTAAAACCACTAAATATCAGTTTTGATATGCTGTAGGGATTTTATTTAACATGGGTAATAATATTAAAATTGTTAAGGTTTAGGAAAATTATCCTAATTATCTTTTTAGCTGTTAGTAAAGAAGAGTACAGTTTAAGCAAAAAAGCTTTATAAGAAAAACCATCAAGAAAATTTACTCTGCTTTTGATGCCAATCTGAGAAAAGATTTTCTGCAAAATTTTAAGGAATATACCATAAGAAACACTTAATTCACCTAGGATAACCAATCCCATTTAAATAGCAATTTTAAGCTTCCTATGTTTATATGAAAATTTATTTCTGAATTATTTTTTCCCAAGGCATAGTTCCCATTATGCAAAGTATAATCCATGATTCATGCATAGAAAGTCATATAATTAATGTAAGAATACTTTGAACAAGATCACAGGAGGGGCAACACCAGGACAGGTTATTGGTCTGTTATGTCAGGCATTTGTTACTGTAGTGGCCTATATACTTGGGGAAAAAAAACCCAACCAACCAACCAACCAACCAAAAAAAAGAAAATATCAAACAAAAAACCCCACAACCCAAACAAAAAGCAATTTTACACACAGAGGAGGGAACTTCACAGTATTACCCTATGAACAGATAATCTCAGCTGTGGCAGGCAAGAACAATCATTATGATTTCTACTGCACAAGGACAGATAATTCTTAAATATTTTCATCTTGAAAAATATCTAGCTTATTGTACATTTTGACCGTTTTAAAAGTTGTATAAACGTGTCGATTTCTGTGGTGGTCATTACCAAAAGTAGGTCACATAGTGTGCAAAAAAAACTATATAGGGTAGGAACTGGGATGCTTCATCTGAAGCAAAGAGCCTGAGCCAGCAGCAACTGAGCCACACCATCTTCATTAGAACAGAAATGCTATTTCAATTAAACAGCTTAAATTTTGGTACCCTGTTTAGGATTCTTTTTTTATAGAAGCTCAGAATTGAGACCACTGTCTTTGGCAGTGTTTTAACCACAGGCTGGTGGTACTTGGCGCTTCTCTTACAATCCCAGCCTCTTGAATCTGCATATTCAAGAACGTCACGTTTTTAACAATGCCAGGAAACAGCAAAAAGGCAACAGCAGAAAGCCGAGCCAGAGGCAGGAGCAAGAGGTCCACAGCACGGAAAGCCGGGCTCTCGGTTACTGGGGTATCACCCGCGGTGCCCGAGGCTCCGGCATGAAGCGCCGCCTGCCCGGGGCTGGCCCCCCGGCGCTGCCGGGGCCGCGGCCGGGGCCGGAGCCGGAGCCGGAGCCGAAGCCGGAGCCGCCCCCGGGGCGGGCCGGGCGGGGGCGGTGCCGCCGCCGCGTACAAAGGGCGGTGCGCCGCGGATTCCCAGCCCGACGCTTTCGGCAGCCCCGAGCACCGAGCCGGGCGTCGAGCGGCGCTCGGCCCCTCCGCGGCGGAGCGTCCCCGCCGCCCGCGGCGCATAAGGCCAAGGCTTTCCGACTTCAGCTACAGTGCTAGCTAAGTCGGGGAAGGCAACACGGAGCGAAGCCGCGCGTCCCCCCTTCTCTCGGCAGCGAGCAGCGGCGGAGCGGGCCGGCATGGCGCGGGCAGCGGAGCCGGAGGGCCGGCGGCGCGGCGGTCAGTGCGGACGGGCCGCGTCCGGAGCGGTTCGCGGGCGCGGGTGACCGGGCGGGGCTGCCCGCGGGTGGGGGGCACCAAATCCCGCCGTGTACCGGCGGCGCCGCCGCTCTCAGAACGGTGTCCGCTGTACCGAAATGCGGTGGATGTGCCCGCGTCTGCTTTAGCATCTGTTTCTTGTTTCTCATTTAGGATCTGTGATTGCCTATTTTACGTCTGCAAAGTTTCTTCTTTATCTTGGACATGCACTGTCCACTTGGGTAAGTAAAATACTGGCCTGGTAGAAGTAGGATTTTATTAATTTGACTGTGATTTACCTGAGCTTTATTGTTGCTTTCTAAAAATCTTCACAAATTAGCACACCACCATAGAGGTCTTGTTGCAATACCTTAACTTTAACACCTGTTAAAAGTCTTCATAATCTTTACAAGGTACCTTACAATAGGTTTAGTTTTAGTGCAGAGCAGTGCAGTACTTTTGGAGGGACTGCTTCTATACCTTTTAACGTTTGTAGATAACTAGAACCAATGAGACTCCTTATAGAGGAGCAGAATGAGAGACAGCCCATTGCAGCATTATATGTAAAGGACTCATATACTTACTAATGCGAAATGCTCAGTGTTTACAATGGACTCAGCTAGTGAGTGGCAGTACTAACTTGTTGAAAGCATCAGGAGTTGTCCTCTGTAAAATTGTTTGCCTCCTGAAATGCTTTCCTTCTGTGCTAATATAGCTTACTATACCAGCTTTTGCTCACTTGAAGAATACTGAAAAGAAAGATATCTTAAGATGTGCACTAAAAATAGCCATTCTGGTTCTGTTCCACAGAATAAAACTAAGAATATGTGTGTATTTGAACACAATTGTAAGTCTCCATGCGATGGCTTGGTTCAAAAATAAATGGAAAGTTTCCCCCCGTTTTCCTTGTTTTGTGTTTTGGTCCTGTGTTTGGACTGGTTTGATGTATGTGTTCAACAAGTAGCTCATCTACACTTACAACAGTGCATGCCTAATTCTGGAGCTTCTTGCTTTCACTAACCTGAAAGGTTGTACTGATGTTTCTTTTAGTGAAAGAAGTCTTTGAATGGTGTCAAATGTTTGTTTAAACAAGTGCAGTATTTTGGCAGTTGTTAATGTTGAAAAGCAGCGAGCTGAACAGCTCCTTCAGAGGTCAGGGCTGTTGCCTGCATGCTCATTTTTTGTCAGTCATGCCCACAAAGTGCCTCACTGGCAATTTGGCCAACCCTGCTTACTCCTCTGACCAGTGCTTCATAGCTCTGCCGTGGGCTTGCTCTGAGTAAAGGTGACAAAGCAGAGTTAGAAAACAATCTTGCACACAGTAACAAATGGTAGACTATAACATGTCTGTTTAGCAATATTAATGGGATACTCCTGGTCCTGTTCTGGTGGGTTTTGTGCTGAAAATCTTGACTCAAAAAGCCCCAGCCAAATCTGCTCAAACAACAGAAGTTACTCTGCAACAGCTTATTTTGACAGAACTGGGTGCAAGACTTCACCTTTTGTATGTCCTAAGCTTTGGTGTTCCTGTAGTGTGAAGGTTTTTTCTACCAGGAACAGTAAACAAATACCTGAATCTTCAGAACACCAAGTAATAGATGATCTTTGTCTTAGAGTGGCTCTGTCTGCAGTAAAAAAACCTGACAGAAAAGGGATTTTGATGTAATTGAGAGAGTTAATTAGGTTTCTGTGTTACTATGCCATTCCCAAATGCCGAGAGAAGCTGTAAATGATTAAACATGTCACATCTCCAGAAATGTCTAGACTTTGTTGGGCCCTTGCTCAGTCAAGTATGGGAGTGTGTGCCTGGCCTCAGGGATCTTTATAGGCTGGACAACAATGCTGAACTGGAGTCTCAGTCTTGTGCTGTTGCTGTCTATCCCTCAGCAATAAAGAAGGAACAGCATGGAACTGGGTTCACCTTGCTGGTGTCAGGCCTAATGTTTCCCAGGAGATCAGCTGATTGCAACTTCCCAGCCTTATCTGTGTGCCTCGGGAGGCTGTCAGTAGGTGGTAGCCTGGCTATTCATCAACTTGTTGGCTTCACTTCTGACGTGGGATTGTATACATTCAGTATAAGGTGATTATAAGGGTAATTATAATTACAGAAGGGGAGGAGCTGTCTTTAAAAGGATAGTGATGCTGAACAGCTGTAGCTATTTAGAAGTTTTGAAATAGTCCCACCTTAAAATGTCTCAAAGTGTGGCTAAGTGTATGTCATCAAGGATCTGCCTGTTTCCAAAGACAATAATTGCTGTTCAAATTTCAATACATTTTAACTTGAAATGACATACATGCTACAAAGCTCTGCAATTCACTAATATTGTTTTTCTCCTTTATCTTTGCCTATACTTTGTGGTTTTTAATTCTTGAAAGAAAATCATACTTTCAGGTTGTAACAGCTGTTTCCCCAAAATTTACTGCTGTGAGTTGACCTGATCAAAATACTCTGGGTAAATGTGTTGGAAAAAGTTGAACAGTGTTCACAGGCTCTTAGATGAAGTGTACAGCAAAACCATGTCTCTGGAGTCAAAGGAACCTTTCCATGAGTTTGAAGTGAAATTGTTTTTCACTCTGACAGTGGTGATTGGCAGTGACTTGTGTATGCTTAGGTTTTTTTTAAATGCCTCTTTCGTTTTGTCAGAATCCAGTAACTGAAACATCTACGCATAAAAAAAAAAAGCCAAACTTAATATGAAAGCATTTTTTTTCTCATTTTTCTAGCTTAATAAACAGTTATCTGGGTTAATACACCTGCATGTATTCTAAGTGAAATTCTATAAAGTAGCACCTCAAGTCTTACTAAGTTTAAGTAAAAGCTGGAATTGTGAAATTATATGCCTATGGATTCATTGCTGGGATATTTTGTATGTATTTCTACTAACTAACCACGGAATCTAAGTGGAACGTATTTACAGAAGGCTTTAGGTGTCTCTTGAGTGAAAAATGGTTTATAATGTATGTGAGGAGGTATATATAAGATGATCATGCTTATAGGAGCATTTGTCATTGGATTTACTTAAAAAAGCATACAAAATACCCTGAGGTTTTTATTTGAACAGATGAAATTTTTCATTCCATGATTGGAATATATTTTTTCAGCCTGTGTTTAATGAAACAAGTATCAAAGTTTACATGTTACAATGTTTACAGAAACCTCCTTCAGTGAACTCAAATAACATTAAAAGGCAAGTGCTTGTTGCGTCTGTACTGTGCTGAAGACTAGTCACACTTTGCAGGTTTTTGACCCTCCAAATAGTATGCTTTTTATATATCTCTTGATTGCTGTGTTACATGGTAAGTTAGATTTGACTGGCTTTGATTTTTAAAAGTACTTTCATGTTATACCTCCCCCAGCCCTTCTGAATATTTAAGGTCCTTAGAAATTTGTACTCTTTGCTGTATCACATAGCAATTGTTTATTTAAGATAAGGCAGCAGAAGAAAACAGTTTCATGTTTAGTTTGTCGAAGACTCATGTTAGAGACCCTGATTAAACAACCTGTGTGCCCTAGAATGGTATGAATGATTTCTATTCATCTGCTTTCTTACTGATTACAGAAAGCGTTTTCTGTATTGCTGCAATATGTTTAAAAGTAAAGGGAGGTGTGACAACAAAAACCTCCATGTATTTATTAGCAAACCTAAAAATGATTTGAATAGGATTAAGATGACTTCACTTGGATGTGTTTAACAATTTGGGTGTCCTTTTTGTACCTGTAGCAAGTGGTATCAGAACATGAATGTGTTTTGTTCTAGGTACTAGGTGAAATTAGCAATAGGCTGAGTAGGCTGAACTAGCAGTGAGTTTAGAACAGGATAAATGACCTATGCTATTCTGCCTCCTCGGAGTAATTTGCCAGTGCTGAAAACTAAGAACAGCTGAAGTCCATTGATTTCAGAAACTTCAGTTAACATTTACCCATATCTATCCTGATTTGTATGATGACTTTCTACTTGACTCACTGTTATGTTATAAAGCAGCACTTAAGCTTTGATCATCTAAGAGCAAACTGCTGCCTTGAAAAGTTATTTAAATAGTGATCAGTAAGTCTGCTGTTAATATTTGATCTGTGCCAGAGAATTTGTGTAAGCTTTTTGAGGCTTGTTAGATGTGGCTGGTCACAGACTTTGTCCAGTAATATACTAATAGAAAATACCTGGCATTTTTGGATTTGTGGTATTACCAGCTGTAATGATCCACTTGGTTAAGAGAGATGATCTTAATGATACGGGGATAAAATCAATGGTAACAGGATGTAGCAATCAAAAAACCTCCCGAGAAACCAACAACCACAAAAACCCCTGCACCACCTCCGTATGTGTAACAAACCTCCAGTTTAGTGCAGACTTTTGACAGAGCTTTACTCAAATAGTGAACCTGTGTACTTCTAAAGAGTAACCAGTAATGTTGTGTATGTTCTTACTCTTAAAGGGAGATCGTATGTGGCATTTTGCTGTGTCTGTGTTCCTGGTTGAACTTTATGGAAACAGCTTACTCCTGACTGCGGTCTATGGCCTGGTTGTGGCAGGATCAGTTCTTCTCCTGGGAGCCCTTATTGGAGACTGGGTGGACAAGAACTCCAGGCTCAAAGGTTAGATGCCTAGAGCAGGTTGTTAATTTGATCTATCATTAAGTAAATGTTAAAAAGTGAAGACAGAGTTAATTGCTCGAGTCAAATATGAGAATGGGGCTTGCTCATCTCTTCTAAGAAGCGTGGAGTGGTTTCAGAGTGGTGATGGTTATATGAAGATCCTCTCAAAGACAAGAGGAAAACAGTTTTAAATCATGTCTGTTACTCAGGCTAAACCCATGTGATGTGTAGAGATGTATGGAAACACAAAAGGTTAAAAATATGTAATTTTAAGGACTAAAGACCAAATTCTTCTTACATTAAAACACTAACATACACTTGTATTTTTTGTTGTCTTTTGCCTGGATGCAAACATCATTCATTTAAATGTAAACACTGCATTTGCATTATGCATATTGTATATATGCTCTAGTCTGTCTTATAAATAAAATGGGATCAAGTTCTTCAAATGAATTTTTACCTTCCAAAAATTTTCAAAATAGTATCCCTTCCATGGTAGCTTGAAGATGAATTTTAGAAGCTTGAGCTAGGTTTTTTTTTTACTACTTGAAACATACTATTAGCATTTAAACAGGGACTTAGATTGAGACAAGACCTATTTTGAGTGTAAATCATGAGCTGTGAAGTTAAATTAGATACTAGTTTGTTTCTCTAAGACAATGGAAGATTCAGAATCTACTATGAAGTATACTTTTGCCACTTGTATTTTGGGGGAAGACTAGGAAAATAGGGTTATTTAATAAATCTGTGTGTATTCCTTAATTATATCCACCTTAAGGCTATAGTTAGCTCATTCTTATGTTCATAACTGTTGCTCTCTGTTTGGTTTAAAACAGTGGCCCAGACATCCTTGATTGTGCAGAATTCATCTGTAATCCTGTGTGGTGTTATCCTGATGATTATCTTCTTGTTTAAGACACAGCTTTTGACATTATACCATGGATGGCTTCTTGTGAGTGCTTCAACTTATTAATAAGAAATTAATTTATGAAGAAACTTTGGGAAGCATGGGAGATGGATGAATTTTTACTTTTTTCTCTCTAATCTGTATAGACATTTCTGGGAGCCAGAACTGGCAAATGAAACTGAACTTGTTAGTAAACAGATGATGATTTTCTCCCAATAATTGTAGACTTGATCTTGTTTTGTGTGAAGAATAATGCTAAAATGTATGGAATCAAATATAAAAGTATTTTCTGCTTCTGTAGAAAGTGGAGATCTCCATCAGTTTTCTCACCTTATAACTCTTTCCCCTCATCTCTCTAGACATTGTGCTATATCCTGGTTATCACAATAGCAAATATTGCCAATTTGGCCAGCACTGCCACAGCGATCACAATTCAGAGGGACTGGATTGTTGTGGTTGCAGGGGAAGACAGAAGCAAACTGGCAGGTGAAATATATTGCCTTTATAATACCTTGCATGTCTTGCTTTCTAAGCTTGAGTTTATTTTTGTTTTAAGACTAGAGTTTTACAGAGATCAGTGCATCTTTGAGTTCCAGATATTATGAGAAAACATCAAGTAAAAGGGCAGCCTTTATTTTGCTCTTCCTCATTCTGGAATGCAGCTACTGAGATCACAAATTACTGCTGTGCTTACAGTTCAGTTTGGCATACCCAAATTTGTTTTGCCCTCCCTTTAGTCTTTCTGCAGCTCTGTTAGAAAAACTAGTCTTGCTGAACAAGCCAAGTGTTGCAATACTTTATTTTTAGGTCCCTGGAATGAAACAGAGAACTCTTGCGTAACTGGGCTCCTCTCATAGGGGTCAAAGAAAGATGCATGAGAATGAAGTCCAGAACTGTTACGTAGGTATATTAGGAAATTGCCAGTAGGTAATACTATGCATACAGGCACATTTGAAACCTTGAATTTCTCTAGCATTAGATGTCTAGCTCAGAGCTGTGAACACTTTCCTTCAGTTGGAATTGGAAGCTGTGCTTTCCTTTGACATCTGGAGCTTTTGAGCATAGACTACACACTAAACCATCTTTTGCCTAGAAACTTTTTTTTTTGCTTCTCCCCCTGTGCCCTGCACTTGCACAGTGACATTGATACTACTAGGAGTGAGAATTCATTCCCATTCATACTCTATTGCAGCTTGGCAGTTGTGATACTTCCTGGATGTGAGAGATTGGGACTCCCACTAAGGAGGCACAAGGCAAATTACACCAAAGGGTGTACAACAATCCTTGGTTGAGCTGCTCCTCTGATTGTAACAGTGTGGCAAGCAGCACTTTTTGTGATGGATTTGGTCAGGCTGTATGGGCTCTGAATCAACCCTAAAGGGGACTGAAGCCTTCTCAGATAGAGGAACTGATACTGAACTGCAAACAAGGCACAGAGCAGTTTAATACTATTGAGACCTTCTCACTCTGGCACTAAAGTTTGTCTGATACAGTTTGGATATCTTCAGGCTTAGACAGCATTTCAGCTTTTGGACTCATTTTGTATAAAGGTGCCTAAATTGCTAATAAAGTTCAGAGTCCTTTTTGAAATTTCAATCCTGTATTCCAGGTTTTTACTTGATGTTTATCTCCAGTGAAGGAATATTATTTATCTGTTTTATCCAGGAAAGGCTAATTCTTAAATGCATTAAAAGTGTCATACTTTCATTTCCCAGTCTACAAATAATCCTCCCTAGTCTCTTATTTTGACCTTGCAGTGGCTTTCTAGGTCATGCCTTTTGTAGAGCAGCAATACAGGTGAACTTTATTCACCCATGTGAATCACAGGTAGAAAAATAGCAGCTATCTGTCTAAGCCTTAGGTTAATAAGAACCCTTAAAACTTTATTCATGTGTAAGATCTTACTCAGCAAATCATCTCCCCCATCCCTGGCCCACATAGCACACATGAGGTCAAGTACAGACCACACCTGCAGAGAACTGCTGCCTGGGAGTCAGTCCTGCCTCTTCACTGCTTCATGAGCTCAGGCACAATTGTATGACCACTTACATTTTGTACTGAGAAATCAGGCAAGAGGTTACTGTAAGTTCTCTTGTGACTTGATTGAGAATGCAAACAACCACTGGATTAAGCATCTTAGTTCAACAAATTTATCTGAAACATCCATTCCAGGCTGAAGAGGCTTGTTTTATGTTTAACCATGATGTAACCTGGAGACTGTTGAAATTCCTTCACTTTAAAAAAGTGCTGAAGCTGACTTTGCAGCAAATACTGTTGTCCATCTCTGCATTGTTACCTTTCCTCAAAGAGAAATCTTAGTTATGCAGATTAGTGGAATAGGGAAATAAGAACTTACCTTGACTTCTCCTTTGTTGCCCTTAATTAGTTAGTTTTCCTGTTCACTCTTTGTACCTTTTCTGAGTGGAGTTACTAGCCTTCCTCAAATAACTCAAAAAACAAAGGTTAGTTAACTGGAATTTTTAAAGCCAAATATTATGCAAGTATCTAACCTAACTATTTGACTGAGGGTTAACTAGGTTAACACTGAATTGACCCTGAAGTAGAGCAACCTGGATGTTTCTTTGAAAGTAATTCTCTACAGATTCAATAAAGCAGCTTCATACTGATGTAGAATTTCATTTGCCCTTCAAGAGCTTGAATTTTACAGTAGGACTCTATAAGGGACTTCATGTGTGAAACCACTGCCTAGCAACTTTTAGGAGTGGAAGAATGGCACTGCTAATTGGAAACTTACAGGGATCCAGACGTTTAATGACAGTAAAGTAGATAAGATTGAAGAGGGTGAGGCATTCCCTAGCAGCAAATGAAAGATACATTTGTGCTGAGAATGGGTTGCATGTTTTGACTGTAAACATCAAAGGACTAGAAAGGAGTGAGGACTTTGCTCAGTAAGATCTAAGGATGCCTACAGCTGTCATCAACCAATGTGACTTAAAAAGGAAATATAAAAGCCATTTCAAAGTTCTGCTGCTATCACAGTGGTTCTGTGGCTACGAGTTAGTAGAAGTAAATGGAGGAGGCTAAGAAATACGTGTTGGGAGATAAATTACTATCTTCCCAAGACACAATTCCACCCTATGAGTTGCCTGGAGCTATGCATGCTACGTTTGAGTATTACAGGCATAGAGTTTAGAGTCCACAGTGTCAGTGCTGTGTAAAAGTGGTCTAATCTCATGATGAACAGTTTTACCTGATCTCATGATGACCAAGACTATGCTGCCACAGTAAACACAGCATGCTAAACCTGGAAGACCTCATGCAGGCAAAACTGGCAGGAGTAGGGATTTGGCTTACAAACACCTTGGTTGATTGCAGTGAACTTAAACACTGAAGTCTGAAGGTGCCTCTGGTTACTCCTTGAGCCAGTTGGAGCAAGACTTGTAGCTTTACCTTTATATATGTGCAATTCACAATTGTTAGTGAATATGTCACTGTAAGTGTTTACCAGTCATTTCATATCCTCAAATAATTTCTGACAGATATGAATGCCACAATAAGAAGAATTGATCAGCTGACCAATATCTTGGCCCCAATGGCTGTGGGTCAGATAATGACGTTTGGATCCCCAATGATTGGCTGTGGATTCATTTCTGGCTGGAACCTGATGTCAATGTGTGTGGAATATCTGCTGCTCTGGAAGGTTTATCAGAAAACCCCTACTCTGGCTCGCAAATCTGCAAAAGTTGAAGCATCAGAACTGAAACAGCTGAATGTAACAAAAGGTATTGAAAACACACAAGTGACTATTCAAATTCACTGTATGTTCTTTGCATCAGTCGAGCCACGTGTTGACTTTTGTCTTCCACAGGCACTGCTTTGAATGCTTTTGAGGCTAAATAGGTTTCTGCTCCTAGCTTGGAGATTTCAGGTTTGGAGTATAGATACCCGAGACTTGAATCTAAGCAACAATACTTTGTGCAGATTTTTGAGGAATTCCATAAAATGCAGTCAAAGAATGAATTCTCTTCTTTAACTCCTTAGAGTGAGTCTGCCCTGTAACTTCAGGCTGATCATAGGGAATCTTCCTATCTATATATACTACAACTGAAAAGCTGAACCAGGCCTTTGGCTCTGTACTGTCTACAGCCTCTCCGACTATTCCTTGCTAACTCATCTCTGCTTACACATAGTACTAACAGAATTTCAGGAGGTTGTAGAATAGATGGTCATATTTCTATTCTGCCATGACTGAATGATTTTTACTCACTCCAGGAAATGGTGGAGGAAGAAAACCTCTTCTGTGTCCTTGGCAAAGCAGTACAAGTGGGATTTGCAGTGTATATAACTATGGCTGTTAGTATAAGTAACACTAAAATTGATGTTAACATTACTTTAGATAGACTTAATATCAGAAATTTGAATTCAGAAGCAGACCTTTTATTGTGAAGTAATAGAAATGTCAGATGCTGAAATACTAAAGTGTTTCCCCATTTTTTTAGTATATGCATACTGCTGAAAGCTCATATTATAGCCTCTCAGCTACAATAGGTGGTGGGGGCTTTTTGGGGTTTTTTAGTTCTTTTTTTTTTTTTTAATATGAAGAATTCCTGAGTTTTGTTTAAATGCTAAATAACAATCTTGTCTCAATATATTGTGAGTTAGAAAGCTGCTATTAAAAGTACTGAAGAGATCTATCTACCTTCCCAGCCATGGTGGTAATAGCTGGTCCAGTAAGCTGCTGGACCAGGCTGATGGCAGTTGGGTATTAGAGAACAAGAGAGTGTAGAAGGCTCCATAGCTTTGAAACCTAAACACTTCTGGAGAATGAAGTATTTAGCAAATGTTAATATGTAGGAAACACTTCTTAATCTTTGCTGTTGCAGTATTTTGATTTCATTAGAAGACTTGTGTTTTTAAAAGTTGAACTACTTCATGTGTCTCACTTGTTGTATGGGGAGTTTTGAACTTAATAGTATAAAAACACTACTCAGGCATCCAGACATTTGTAGAATTTCTGTCCTCTTTACTAGTGTAAATACTGCTGTGAGTTTTTGGATTTTTGTTTGGAATCCAGTGGAAGTGCCTTTTTCCTTTTATTACAGTGAGAATGGAATTGTAGAAATGCATAGGTTGGGCGTTGTGGTTTTGTGGTTGTTTTTTTTGTTTGTTTGTTTTTGTTTTTTTTGTTTGTTTGTTTTTGTTTTGTTTTTTGGGGTTTTTTGTTGTTTGTTTGTTTGTTTGTTTGTTTTTTAAGTCAGGCTTTGAAAGCTTTTGCCTCTGGACAGGCTTTTCCTTCTGCCATACATGAGACACTGACAGATGTTTAAGTATTCCCTTCTTTTTTCAGTCAGTGCTTTTTAGCATACCAAGCTGTGTTAAAATGCCAGCTGACACTGGCATTCATTAGGCAAATAATTTCTCTGTGGAGCCTGAGCATTCAGTCACAAGTCTAGAAGCAGGCAGTGCTTTCTCATATCACTGTTTAATTAATTAAATTGATAGGAATTAATTTTACTTGATCTTACTCCCCAGCTAGGATTTAAGAATGATGATTTAGCTTTAGATGATTTTAATTTAGTTAATTAAGAGAAAGCTTGGTAGTGGAGTTGGACTGATACACTTCTGCAGTAGTGAGCTTACAGCAGACAGCTGTCTGTTGCTTTGCACTGTGCACTTTGCAGGCAGGAGTGTCTGACAGCTCCATTTCTGTTTACAGAGGGTGACACAAAACCTGCTGAAGGAGTGCAGTTAATAATTGAGAAAGATGTATCTGGCTTTGAGCCGCAGCAGGAGAAGGAAGTCGGCTGCGCTGCCCGGATTGCCGAGCCTTTCATAACGTTCCGGGACGGATGGGTTGCGTACTACAACCAGCCGGTGTTCCTCGCAGGCATGGGCCTTGCGTTTCTCTATATGACTGTTCTGGGATTCGATTGTATCACCACAGGCTATGCATACACTCAGGGGCTGAGTGGCTCTGTGCTCAGCCTCCTCATGGGTGCCTCAGCAGTCACTGGCATCATGGGAACAGTAGCTTTCACTTGGCTCCGGCGCAGGTGTGGCCTCATCCGCACGGGCCTGATTTCTGGAGCTGCTCAGCTGGCCTGTCTGATCTTATGTGCCATCTCTGTGTTTATGCCTGGAAGTCCTATGGATTTGACTGTGTCCCCATTTGCTGACATCAGTGCCAGGCTGTTTGAAAATGAACCATTGCCTACTATAGCATCTCCAGAACCTGAAATGATTCTTGCAACTGGAATGCCCAACTTGTTAAACGGGTCTATTGCTCCTGCTAACAGTGACCCAGAGATGAGTCCTGAGCCCGTGCCTTTAATCTCTGTTAGTCTCCTGTTTGCAGGAGTCATTGCTGCTAGAGTTGGTAAGTGTTATGCTTCTATTACAACTTGGTTTATTATCTGCTTTTAATTCTAAAAATTACAGTGCCTGTCAACTAAATACAATTGATTTTAGAATTAGAGGTAATAATTGAAGTGTTAAGTCTTGTTTCTGGGGCCAGTTGATTATACTTCACATAAAAATTAAATGATCCTTCAATAGTATCACTAGGGTGAAGACTGCAGTACTAATTCTGTGAATATTTTATGTCACTAACAGGACCACATTTGGAGATGATTGTAACATATTTTTTTGAAAGCTCTCTAAATTATTTTTGTTCAACCAAATGAAACCACTTGTTACTAGGAAACGACACTAAACTCATCTATGAAAACCTTCAAATTTCACAGTTAACTAAACGCACTTATTAAAATTGTCTTGGTGATTAGAAGGGAAGCTTTGATTTGGCTGGCAGCTTAATTTAAGGCATTACTGGTTAGCATATTATTAGTATCTATCAACATAATAGGCAGTCACATGTAAATGTAATGAACAGTAATGGTCATCTGTGGAATCATTATCCTCAGTTTCTGTAATTTTTGCTGAATTCTGGAGGAACAAAATTCTTGATTCACATGTATTGAGTTTGTTTGCAAGATAAGCTTCTAAAGCTGAATCATGAACAGATTAAATCAGTATGGAAGCTTAATGTCAACCATTTGAAATTATTGTGTATTCTTCATAGTTTAAAAGATGCATGATTTTTTTTCTTTTTAATGCAGAATTTTAGTGATTGCACTTTAGTGATAGCATGAATACACTGTAAACCTCTGTAAGCCAGCTATTTAAACAAGGACAGGATGAGTAAAACATTGGCTTGATAGTCATGATGAAACAGGATGTGACAGGCAACTTAATGTGTCCAGTTTTTGTGTATTATTTCAGGAAATTTTTGTAAAAGGAAAGTAAATTGCTCTTGACTGTGAGTGTGAAATCAGTTCTAGTCAACAAGAAGCTATCTTATCCTATGCATTTTTGGCAGGAGTGAGTGCTTGGAAGGATAAATTGAATTGTGCCAGTGATGAGTTTGCCATGAGAAGCTCAGCAGTATGGATAACTGTTTTTTCTCTCCACAGGCCTTTGGTCCTTTGATTTGACTGTCACACAGTTACTCCAAGAAAACGTCATAGAATCTGAAAGAGGCATCATAAACGGTGTCCAAAACTCCATGAATTATCTTCTTGACTTGCTGCACTTCATCATGGTCATCTTGGCCCCAAATCCTGAAGCTTTTGGCTTATTGGTGCTTATTTCTGTGTCTTTTGTTGCAATGGGCCACATAATGTACTTCAGATTTGCCCAAAAAAGCTTGGGAAAACAACTTTTTGTATGTCACACTCCTGATCCCAAAGCAGCCCCTGACAGTTCACCACCTGGTAACACATCTACTGTCTGAAAGGATCCATTTCTTTTACTAACTTTGCTTCACAAATACCATGGTTGAGCACATATACTTCCTTTTATGACCCTGTTTGAGGTGTTTCTCTAGAGTTGAATGCATAACTTACCTGTTTGGGGAAGCTGTCCCAAGAGAGAAAATTCATTTTACAGTGACCCTGTACATGTTTAACGTTTGGCAGAGGACAGCCTCTTGGATCTTGACAACTGCAGTATCAGATGTTCCCCACAAGTCTCAAATCAGGTGTTTGATCACAAAAATACTGTTCAAGTTCCACTGCCGACCCCCAGAGTGAAGTGGTTGTTATACACACTCAATTCACCATGAATCCTGACTAATTCTTATGCTCATTGAGTAAAATGAGATCTTGTACTTCTTTTTAGTTAGTTTGGAATAACTTTTCATACAGTATTTGGTTGTTTGGAGTTTTCAAACTCCAATATTCCTTTACATAAACAGTTCTGCTCTCCTATATTCTTAAACTGTTATAAACATCCTCTCATTGGACATCAGTCCTTGTGAGTCCCTTCTAACTCACAATATTCTATGATCCTTCTTGGATTCTTCTAGTAAACTCAATTTTTTTTTTCCCAAAACCTTTATAGTATTTTATGTTTTGGTTTAACTTTATGGAAACACCTTTGCAGGTTTTTTGCATGTTTCCTTACAAATTAGACAACTGTTAGGTACAAGATATTGTATTCACTTCTGTTGCACTTCTTAGAGTAAAACAGCCTCATTTAGCAGAAGCTATTGGTGTAATATTACAGAGCATGGCTTTTAAATTGCAAATGGCAGGTTTGCTCGGGTTTGATGTAACAGAAAGTGCTAAGGTCAGTAGTACTTGTAGAGAAAGTTAAATTCTAGTGCTAACTTAGTTTTTGCCTTAGAATACAAGCAGCTTTAGTTACTTTTCCAATATATCAGGCTTTAATAGTGTTTCTAAAAAACAATTGCATTTGAAAGTAGTTAATATTTCATGCAAAAGGTGGATTTACTTGCATTTATCTGATGTGTATGTGAATTTTGACTTTGTTCTAAAATACTGCTAAACCAATGAGATGATGGACTGAGAGGCCCTCTAAAGCAACTTCAGAGCAATGAAAATGATGTGTCCCCTCTGTTCAATAAATTCTTGCCTTTTTTTTAATATGTTTTTTACCCTGCATGTGTACTAACACAGTACTTCCATAGTCATTAACCCGATTGTGCACTTTTGTGGAAACTACGCACTTTGCTTTCTCAGTAGAGTTGAACCTGGTGGTGTTCTGAGTTTTCTTAGGGCTTGGCAATCTGACTTCTAAATTTAAATATTGGTTAAATGTTTGTTTGCAAAATAAGTAGTATGCAAAAACCAATGTCAGCAACTTGTGCAAAGTATCCTCTGTAACTTCGAAGGGTTTTTTTTTAATTTTAGGTACTGTCCTTCACAGTCATGTATGTTACCAGACTCAACCCTGGAATGTAAGTGTGTGAACTCCATTGAAATTAAAGGCGTTACACCAGGGCTGAATCTAGGCCAGTCATCACAAGTTTTAGAACAATAACATTATCTCTCAAAGAATGTAAAGAACCTCTGATACAATGTTTTGTAAGAGGTGTGACATGGAATGAATGGGAATCCAATGTACAACCAATGGACTTGTAGCCCATAGTGTTCAATAACTGGATGTAACGATTTTCCTCTGATGGACCAAACCTAATAATTACTCTATGTTGCTGAAAGCTTCTCAGGGATGTTTTCACTAGGTTTATAAGTGTTTATACTTTGACCAAGAATTTGGGTTTTGTTTTGATATAATAAAGTAAAAGGTGTAATTTAGAGTAGATTTAAAATTTGCGACTCAATCCTGAGTGTAACTTAAGGAAAAGGGAATTTTGCCATCAGCAGAATTTGTCAGAAGACAAATAAAACAAGCTTATCTAGATTTGTAAATATGTCCAAAGGATAGCCTTATGTGGTATATGATAAGCACATTAGTAAATGAAATAGCTCTGATTTGCCAAATATATTTTCTCATGTGTATCTAATTTAAATTGGGACCAGATTTTAATATTGTTAAATACAAATATAGTCCAAATGTCAGTGAATGCCTGAATACTGCACTTTTAAAAAATCTGAATGCCACTGTCTATCTTGGACTCACTGGCCATCAGGGAAACAAAGCTGAAAATGCAGCTTTTTCTTATGTGCTGTCTACAGTGCACAGAACCCAGGGTGCCTAAAATTTAATGCTGTAGCACTAAGCACCAGACGTCCCAGAGAGGGTGTATTTCTGAAGTCTAGAGAGCTCCAAAAACATGACAAACAGAGTTGGGAGCATGCCATGTTCCTGCCTGTTCCCAAAGGCTTTTTTTTTTTTTCTCCAAGAACAATTTAGTCTTGTTCAATTTGAGAAGCAATTTGTATCATAAATGGTTCCACTAGATAGTGCAGTACTATTAGGAGAGGACTGGAGCTTTGTATTTGGTAAACATGATGTGGTTGGGGTTCATATGTGCATATCACAGCTGGAAGGCAAGACAATCCTAAAATAGAAAAGTGAATGTTAGTTTGAAGAGGATTAAGGAGGTTTAAATTGCAAAACTTGTGTGTATTGGTCTGTTTTGGATGTCAAAAAATGTATGCTGCTTGAGCACAGCCTGTTTGTGTGTGAGTCCAGGATATGTGCAGACACCTGTACTCAGCAGTGCTTTGGAGCAGTGTGGAGCCTGAAGACTTACTTAGCAGGACTTCCATTAAGTAAGCATTTTTGGCCTTGTATTTATTTATTTTTTTAAAAAAAGTCCAAATTGGATGAAAACTGCCCTTAAAAATGTACACACTAGAAGTCAATCTTAGCCAAATATTTTATTATACAACCTTATGCTGGACATAGTATTGATTTATGTATTATTATTGTTAAAGCTAATTAATAAATTTGCAGAAAACTTATTTGTCCTGTATTTTTCAGTTTGTGGGTGTCTGGGTACACTTAGCATGGATCCTGTGAAGAAAACTTTTTTATATGTTGGGTTGAAACTGCCATGAAGCAAATGACAAATGCAGTTGAGATCTTTCAATGACCTTGTAACTCTCTGGTCAATTGTTTTTTATTTACCATCCCCAGTGGTCAGTTAAGACACAGCAGATGAAGGTCATGCAACCTCAGCCTGGCTCTTGCATTGGCAGTAGAAGAGTTTTGTGTCTTGGCCTGCTGAGCAACAGAAAGCAAGTAATTTTACCTTGCCATGTATCTTTACCATACTGAATTTGAGATGATGGCCTTCTGTAGCAGCAACCTGTAGGTGAGAACTCTAGGGATAGGAGTGGTCAAGTTTTAGTAGTCAAGTACTTTTTAAGACTAAACCCAGAATATTTCATATAGGACTGCTTCTGGCTTTGTGTATTAAAGATATGTTTGCACAAAGGATTGATCTTTAGAAGGAAGTTGCACTGGTTCACTAGGAGCTCTGAACTGATTCCTCTTTGAACTAAGATTTTCCTAGAAACAGACCTGTATAGTTTGTCCCCAGTTGTTAATGTTTGCCTTCTTCACTGCCACTTACAAATTAAGACGAGTGTTAAAATACTCACTTGAAAATGTAGGTGCACATATCCACTCCTGTTAATATAAAAAAGATTTATGAATGGTATTATGTATTTAATAAGTAAAGAATACTTCTTTAAACTGAAGAAGTCCCTTCACAATTTACTATTTGATGGTTTCACTGGATTTTTTTTTTTACTCAGTTGTAAACGTTTTGCAAAGTTCTGAGTTTTTTAAACCCCTAAGGAATTCACTATTGAGCAACCAAAGGTAAAATGACTAGAGATACCTACCGCTGTTTCTTTGCTTGTTGCACTTCTTGGCTTACCAGGCAGTTGAGATATCAGCCCTGCCTGTGGAAGGCAAGGTATGTTGTATATTCTGTATTGTATTTTCTCTGAAATACTTAACTGCTTTTGTTTTCAAAAGCATTTACATAAAGTGAGCACTAGTAATGGGGTATGAAAGTTGAATCTTCTTAAGGGAAAAACAGTGAACTCAGACCCTTCACTTTATAAACTGTTTTGTTTCTTTGGTGAGAAATCCAACAAGAAATCCAAATTCAGAAATTCTAAAAAAGTAGGTTCATATCTAGTAATTAAAAAAAACTATAGTCACTTTTGTATTTGCTTCTGTAAAGTACACGGTGAATATCCTAGGAATCAGAGTAAAGACTTTCTGCTAGGGCAGAGTGCAACTAGTGGGTGTAGCTTTTCTGAATCTAGCACTCTGGAGATGGTAATGCCTTTCTGTCTGCCTCAAGGCTGGCCTGCTTTCAGGTTCTCAAGGAATATATTGTGCTATACTTTGCATTCATGTCTTTCTCCAGTACTTGGTACCAGAGAAGTTAATAGTAAGTGGTAGAGTAATGGTCCTTTTTTGTCTTGCCCTCTGTAGTTACACATTCTCTTTCCTGCTTGTGGGTGCTTTAACTGCATGCTGTAATAAAAAGTATTTCATTCCTAAAATAAGACTGTATCTTCAGCTTCTGCTTTTAAAAAGGCACTATTTTTTCCCTTTGAAGGCCAGAAAAAACTGAAGAAGGGTATTTGCTTAAAGGCTTGCAGGGACTATGGACAAAGTGCATGCTGCTCAATAATGCTTTTTCAAATACTTCAGCTTGTCCTTGTGTGGGTCAGTATTTCTTTCTAGTTAAACTTTTATTTCCCTTGTGGTCACAAGGGAAGCATGCAACTGTGCTTTTTACTCTTGGTATAGGGTGATGGAGCAATCTGTTTTCACTCATGCAGAGTTAAGAGTTCTTAAGCCTTTGTAAAATGCAAGGGAAGTTACTTACGTTTAGAAAATCTGAGTCCCGTCCTTTGGCAGATGAGGGAAAGAGAAGGTACAGTCGATATCTCAGCACGACTCATTAAGATCAAAAAACCCCACCCACAACAGCAAAACACGTGTTAAAGAGTGGCTCAGAAAAGACCCCCAACCTTTTCGGGATAAGTCATTGCTCATGTCAGTCAGGAGGGAGACAATATAACAGGATATCCTGATCCCAGTGCCATCCTACTGCAGTCTGGAAGTGTTTGTCCCTGTGTGCGTGTCCTTGGCCCGCAGCAGCTGCAGCAGCTGTAGCTCCTGGCTTGTGTAATGCTGGCTCTTGCACGGGGTGGTCGCTCGGCGCTGCCCCTCCCCGGCTGTGCGGGCAGAGCGAAGCCTGGCCCGGGCTCTGATCCTCGGCAGCGCCACGTGTGCAGGGGGCCCGTGAGCGCTCCGGGCAGGGATGAACCGGCTGACAGGACAAACAGCACCTGGCGGCCTCCTGTGCTCTGCCAAAGACCTTGGGGAGCAGAAACGGGCCCAGCCTCCTCCTCTGCCCATCTGCTGAAGTCAAACCTTGAGACTTTTCTCTTTCGTCATATTTAGATGGAATTAACCAAGTGGTTCAGAAGCTGTTTGTCAGGAAGTGAAGGAGGTGGCAGGGAGCAGTGTGATTGAGTAAGTTCTGTGTCCTTGGAAAAAAAGTGGGTAAAAATATGTCTGAAATGTCAATGTTTCTGTTGCTGACAGCACACTAACAAACTGATGAAGTAGTTCAGAAAAAAATAAGATGAAATTCAATGCACAACCAGCTGACTCCTTAAATTCTGGGAGGGAATGCTTACCCACTGTTGTAGAAAGTAATTGTGAGGTTATAGCATAACAAAGAGAAAATATAAGCAAATATGAAAAATAAATGGAAATGGGATCTATAGCATGTATGCTTCATCAGTTGAATCATACAGAATGCTGTTCTCTTTGAAATTGAAAAGATGGAGACTTGCATCCAATTTTTCCTTTGTATCTGTCTTGAACAGCAGTGATAACCAGAGAGAAGCCAGAACAGTGAAACAGCTGCAATCAGAGCTCTAGGAAGTGCTGAGTAAATTGCTCTAGGGAACCCTGCTTGAGCAGGGAGGTTGGGCTAAATGGCTTCCAGAGGTTCCTTACAACCTTACCCATTGTGTAATTCTGTGAAATGACTGAAAGAATTCAGGACATTTAGAGACTGAGGTGATGTGCTAACCATACCTGCCTGTGTAAAAGAGGATGAAAATAATGGGTAATCTTGCTCGAGAAGACAAGTATTAGCCAAGCCAGATTACAGTATGCTTGAAACTCTGCAAATTGTAGTTTCTAATCCTGAATCTACTGTTTTTTCCAGCTGTGTTTTTGTCCAATTGCATGTAATGTATTTCTGCATTCTTACAGTTCAGTGTTTCCTCTAGAACTGCTGCTGAGGCAGTGGACAAATCTCACTGTTTGCCTTCAGTTTATAGGCAATCTCTGTATTTGTTATTAAAAGCAATTCTGCAGGATTAGCAAAATGTTCAGGCAGCTTTTTTAAGAATTTAAGAGTATCTTTTTAATACTGTCAAAACTTCACAACTACCGCAAGCACTAATACAGCAGATCTTCACTTTTTTCAGGATGTTCACATAATATTCCTGTGCAGAGCCTGCCTGCATTTTATGTGTACATCTCCTATCCAGCCTCCTTCTTTGAGCTCCTTTAGCTGTTGATACCCTGCTGATTTAGGTGAGAGCTGCAGCTCTTAGCTTGGAGAATTGGGACTGTGTATTTTCTGGGCCTGCTTCTAGAAAGGCACGATTTGGTTCTCGGGCTGCTGAAAAACTAAATGCTGTGTGTGAATTCCTTAATTTCTGGGAGCTTCCTTCCACTGGCCAACCACATCACATGTAAGAACTGACAGGGACACGTACAAATACGTGGTCTGTCCACTGGGAAAGAGGGAGGGGGAGATGTCCACGTTAGAAATATTTGTTCAGCTGCTACTGGAGTAAGGCCAGTCAAAGTTACTGTTTACAGTATGAAGTGTGCTGCAGTCCATTTATCTTCTAAAGATAACCAAACAAGATAAAGAACCCATTCTTTGGGACACTTTTGGCTTTATTTGCTTGACTGCAATATACTATTCTCTGTCATCCTGTACTGACCTTGGCATTGTTTAGCCATGCCTGATGGGAGCAAATTGTGACATAGCTGGGGACCAAAGAGACACCAAGCAGCCCATCCAGGCTGTAGAGCTTCCTTAGTGGCTGTCTACGCACAGACACAGCTGTTTTGCACAAACCCCCTGCAAATTTCAGTAGCATAATCTCAAGGATTATATCTGTGGACTGAATGGATAGTGTGAAACTCTTCTACAACCCCTGCACACAGTGGGGCACTTGGAATACAAACAGCTCTTGGAGAGAAATGCACAAAATAGCACTTGTAGTAGATGCCCATCAAAGGAATGTAAAAAAAAAATTAAATGGTTCTCTAGAGAAAAATGTTTTGTATAAGAATGTCTCCTGATTGTCTTTTGAAAAGTTTTTTCCCCCTCTGGAATACCAAGAAACTTTGTATGTGTTGGGAAGCCTTTATTTACTTCATTTTAAGACAGTGTTTTCTTATATCTTATTATAAAGCTATTTTCATCTTGCACACATCAAGGAGCTTTAACTGTACTTTTAATGCCTTTACTATCCCAGGATAGCCTTGTCAGGGATTTTCAGTTGTCAAAGAGTAGAGTCATGCTTAGGCTTTCTTGCTCTGATTAGTGCCTGATGCTGGCAGATACCAACAGCCACCATCCAAAATTCTCAGCAGCTACAAAAGAACAAAATGCATCTCATCACCTTTAATTCCTTTCCTTGATTCTCTGTCATTAGGCTCATCTTAGCCAAAAGAGGGAAAAGAAACTGTTCTCCCACTATTTTCTTTAATTTTTTTTGTGACTGTGTGGACACAAAGAGGAACAGACTGTGAATAGGGGAATCAGACCTGAGGAGGCCTAGTCTTTGGTTTCACACCACAGAAAACCTGTGGTTAGAAAAGAAGAGATTTTCCTTTTCTTGAGGTGATTGCTGATGTCTGTCCTCCCTCCACAAATAATGAATTCTTGTCCAGTTCTGCTTTGCTAACAGAGAGTAAATTTTCAGTAAGAAAATGATAACTTGGTTTATTTACTTGGATTTTTAGTACAAGTTATCAGTTGAATTTTGGGGCTGTATAGGAATGTACAGTTTCATTTTATCTGCTTAGCCGTGATAAAATCTAAATGTTGTCTTATCTAAATGGAACAGAGCAAACAGAAGAGACCAAGGCTCATAGCTGGATGTTCAGTAGAAAGCTATAACTTCAGGCTGATTTTGTACTTCTTTTTCATGTTTCCTCTACTGTCTAGTTGGCATTTCCCACTTGGTCACAAAGGACAGAGGTTAGATCAGTATCAGAGCATGGAAACAGAAGTGCTAGAAGATCAGATGAGTAACCTCAGCACCTTCTGGCAAATCCTCTCAAATATCACAAAGGAATTGAAGCACAGGTCAGCATTCTCCTCAACCCTTGCCACGTTCCTCCACATCCACAGAGCTCCACACCATGTAAGTTGTGCCTGTGTGTTCAGGATGGATGCTGCTATCTGAGTCTATACATTTCCAGTGTGTCACGTATTTGCTGAAGATAACTTTGTATGCATTGACTAACACCAGAGAAGAGGGATAAAGAGGGCAGCTAGCTGGGGGCACCCAGCTGGGTTCTCAGTGGTTTTCATGGACTGCCTTTGAGACCTAGTGCCAAACACCACGGCCAAGGCAACAGCAACTTTTATTTCTGTAGTTCACTGAGTCTGTGCAGCATTTCTTGGGATCATACTTCAGCATTACTTGACGTAATCCTGTGGAGATCTCCATACACTATTATAAATTCCAAGAACCTTCACATTGTGAGAGGAAAACAAGCAAATGTAGTACTGAATTAACAAAAATACATAGAGAATGATTATTACCATTCTGGTCTTCTAATTCTCATTATTAAGAGACAGAATCAGTAACAAAAAATGGCAGTTCTAATCCTCCTTGCTAATACTTTAGAATAGGAGGATATTAGTATGCTTTCCTGCTTCTTGTTAGATACATTAAAAACTATTTAGTCATTATATATTGCTGCTTGTGAAAACTGTTACTGAATAAAAGTTTAAAGAATAAAATAGTGAGTAATATCTCACTTCAGTAGTATTGACTGTATCAATTTCTACAGTCCATTTTTATTAATCTAACTCTGCTTACATCTACGAATGACTCATTAAAAAGGGAAAGACCAGTTTCTCAAGACCATCCTAAGGAAGTGATACAAACATTATTAGATGTGCTTGAGGATGACTCAGTGATTTTTAAGTTGCATCATACTAAATAAATTATGCCAGAAGTTTGGCTACAATCACAAAACAACAGGATGGGGAAAGTAAGCCAGTTCTGGAGGCTGAAGTACAAGCATTAGTTTGAAGTGAGTAAGACAGGTCTGATTGGGTTTCACAAAGAAGCAAAGTAAGACTGATAAAAAGAGAGGCATGGGAGACTGGGATGATAAAAGGAAGAAGGAAGTGCAGCAGCCCAGCTGGAGTGTGTGACACGGGACATGCTGCAGAATAAGGATTACTGGTTTCATGGGATTACTTCTCTTCTAGTCATTTCAATCGCTGCACCCTTCAGACCTTCAGTTTATTCCATGGACATTCCCATCTTTCCCTGGTCCCTTACTCTGAAGCATCACTTGATGCCCTGCAGTAAATTTCCTCTAGATCCTCCTGCTGTCTCCGAAGTCACCTGGAAAAAGACAGTTGTGTACCAGCCTACAGACACTGACTGAAAGCTAAATATTACAGGTTGTTTGTGTCTCAGGCTCAGTGACTGCAGGGGATCACCATTTCTGGATTCTGAACGTCTCAGCTACTTGCTGTTGAAATCTAAAAAACTAGGATCGTGGAGCAAAGTGTTTTTGGGGATTTCAGAAAAAAGAGCAGCCAATCAAGCAGAGACCAAGAGGAATTATGTAATTAGAGCTGTGCTAAATGAGTTACTCATGAACTTGTGAGAAATACATAGCACAAAGTTAACTGTGATTATTGTGTGTTGAGGGTTCATTCTGTATATCAGAAATAGGTGGCACAAAGTATCTATAACTCCCTATGCCATGTGGATACAGCAGCTTTTTCTAAAAATTTTTTGCTAAAGCAGCAAATTAACTCAGCCTGTCTCTTCAACAGACTCCATGTGCCCAGCCTCCCACAAGTTCCAGTTCTGTAAAGGAAACTCTGGAAACACCACCCCCTGCTTTGTCAGTGAGCTGCCCTCCACAGAGACTGGGGAGCTGGGCCACCCACTATTCCTGCCTAGGGATTATTTTGCCTTTCAGAGATGGATTTTATTTGCAAGAAAATTTACATCATGATAGGTGAGCTAAGATAAAATGCCAGAGCTGCAGCTTCAAGTCGCTGTGGCACCACAGATGTTTTTCTTGCCCCTCTCGTATTAAAAACAGCACGAGAATGTTTCTTTATGTGATACCTAAACTCTTGTGTAAAGGAGCAGATGGTTAAAGGGTAATACACTTTCTGTTTTTCTTAAAAACACCAAGATGTTTTAAATAGTCAGATACTATGTGGATGGCAATCAGCCACTGTGGAGAGGTAAAGTCAGCCAGAGAGTGGGAAGTAACACTCCCACACTGAGCAGAGAAAACGTGTCTTCCCTTCTTAGTCTTCCCTCTGCAATTTTGCATCAGCTGTCCCCTGGCACTTCTGATGAGGGGCTACTCCACCTGACTTACTCCTTTCCTTATCTCTATCCCTATCCTTAACCACTCCCAGGGTGAGGCTGGCAGCAGCTGCTGTGGTACAACGTGGCCAAAAGCAAGAGGCCCTGCACACTGGCACAGGGGCTGGAAAGAGGGTGGGACTCGTGCTGCTGGAAGAGACGTGTCCAAATTCAGCCCAGCAGCCTGCATGGCACTCTTGCTGCTGATAAACCCAGGACTTCAGGCTAGGGGTCTGTCACACCAGGCCACAAGGAATAAGGGAGAAGGTAATGAAGAGCACAGAGAAACTCAGAAGGCAGCTCTTGTCTGTCCTTCCACCTACGTGATGCTGGAGGCCAGGAAACACAGTAATTACAAAGCCTCTTAGAGAACATAATTAACTCCAGCTGGAGCTTTTCAACTTTTTAAGACCTTTCTCTCCTCATTAAGGGCATTAAGCAGTCATTTTTTCTTAGACCTCAGAGAGAACTATTTTCCTCATATTAATACAGCTTTTAAATCACCGAGAAATGTTATTTGCTCCCCTTAATTCTAGGAAATAACTTACGGATCATGTACTGAGAAAATCAGAGTTTCACCAGGGAGGAGTATAGCTGGGAGATGGGTGAAATCTGCTACCCATCACTTCACCTTTTCTGGGGTATGTTAAATGCAGAGGAGAGAGCTCACAGAATGCTTTTAAAGGGTTTTGGGAACTTTCTGTTAAAAGGTGGTATTGTGAAAGGGAGAACTACTGTAGGAGAAAACATATTTGCTGTTCTCTTTCTCTCAAGGAGACAGAAAAGGTAGGAAAATGCTTTCTCATCCTTTGTGACCAGCAGCTAATCAGCATGTTGGAACAACAGGGAACATTAATAGCTTGTATGTGCTTTGCCAAATGCAGTGCTATTTTTGGTATGAGTCTAAGAGCATGATTCAGCAGTTTTTTTTATCCAGTAAATAGTTCAGACCTATCTCAAGAGTATTTTGAGACTCATGGTATCACATGTTTCTTAGTAATAGTTTTCCTTTCTTCCTTTATCTGTGATTATATAGTAATTCCATTAATGCATCACTCATTAGTAAGTATGGGAAGACATTTAATGGGAGAACTCAGTCAAATGGATACAGTGATCACTAAAGGTGTTCCTGCTGAAGAGAATTATCTGTAGGGCTCTTTAACAAACTTTAGTTCTTGTGAGACAGATAATTTGAATCAAAGATAGCTGAAATCCATGAAATACAACCATGGCAGGGTCAACTCTGAACCATATTAGTAAAATTAACTTTGCATGCAGGTAAGAGGGTTAGCAGTCTTCTCAAGGCTACTAATACCAACGTGTATGTATTTTTAGGATTGGGGATTTTGGTTGCAGTTACTCATTTGACATTGTCAAGAAAAAGATAAAATGGTCAGAGATCAGCTGCAAGGCTGGAAATTTGAACTGACGGTGTAAGTGTGAACAGTATAATAACAGTATAATAAGTGAAGTATAATGAGAAAGGTAGGATTCAACTACCTTAAAATACAGAGTGTGTGTGAGAAGCTCTTGTTTCATCTGCAGTCAGGGGTGCACCACTCATGTTCACTCTGTATTAGGAGAAATGCAGCTTCATGAGCAGCAAGCAATATTCTTGCTGCCTTTGCCATAAATATACTGATTAGCACTAAAAAGGAAACAAAACTCACATGATAGAAACTTTAGCAGTTTAAATCCCCTTTCTTTATTCGCACTGAGCTCTGCACAGATCCCCTCTCCCCACTGTCCTTCCATCTCAGTGGGTAACTGGCTCATAGCAGGTGAAAGACCTTCCCTGGGAGGAATCCTGATTTGGTGGTGTACTGTGTGTGGGCAAACACTTTGGCCTCCTTGCTACAGTAGCCTGCTTGTTCCATAACTCAACTTCCGTGGTGCCTTCACAGTTTTCAGGCAGAACACAGAGTAAAGCACATCTGATGCCCCTTGGCATGTTCACCCCATTCCTTGCATGGAGTGGGAAAGAAAGAGCCTGTGTGGGCAACTTCCAGTATGTTGTGAAATCAAACATGTTCCTCTGGGAAAAAATGTCATGGTATTTCCTTTGCAGGGAGGGGCTGGGAATGAGAGGTGGGAATAATCCGACCTGATAGCGCAGTGCTCACTGAAAAAGTGAAAAATAATCAGCATAGTTCTCAGTGAGGAAGTGATTCCTGTTGTTCATGTGGGAGTCAGAGGCCAAAATGCCTTTGCAGCTTCAGTCCATGATCTAGAACATGTCCATTAGTCAGTGGAACTAGGTATTGATTCAGTGACTGAGCTGGGGGAAAAGAGACTTTTGTGTCGGTGAAAAAACATCCCAAACACGTGGGTCTCACTCAGCCTCAAGCACTTGGATGTTCTTGGCAAAAACAACAAAAAATTAACAACAAACGCTCCAAAATATATTTTGGGAAAGACAAAATACTGAGCCTTACAAAGTTATCTCTAAACAGGAGTAACTCTGCAAGGTAGGACATTAAAATGTTAGGAAATGTCAGACCCCAAACAACTTACTTGCTTGTTTTTCTTTACTACAGTGAAGTGGAAAATCTGTGGATTTTGTTTGAAGCTGTTCTGTGATTTAAACCAAATTCACACCAAAGCTTCCTTACTGCAATAGCTCCACCTCACTTTAGAGGGGTAAAAGGTTTATGAAAATGAAATGGAAAGAATGAGTGTTATGTCACATCGAGGCACCAGAATAGCAACAAACCAAGAAATTAACAAAATAAAACTCTTCCAAGAATAAAACTATTCCAAGAGTACATAAGTTATGCTTTGGTAAAGGTAAGAAAATGGCTGTTGAAGGTTTGCTGTTCATGAGCAAGATTAAAAACTTCAGCAGTGAAATACAAATGTGGGACATGTCATGTGGGGTTTTCACTTGTGTATTGCTGACAAATTAGGGCTCTTTATCTTAAGAGATGAATAAATCCACCGTATGAGGCAGTATGTGGTGTGTGTGTGTGGGAAGTCTTTTTGAGAAGGTATGTTAAAAGAATTCTGTAGTAGCTGGGTACCAGAGTGAAAGCCAACCTCTGACTACAGGCTTAGCACAGTATGAATTAGTTACTTACAATGAAAGCTTTTTTTCTCCCCTGGATTCCCACAGAGTTAACAGTTCTGGAAGCAAGTAAAGCCAAATGAAAATATGAAAGCTGCACAGACCTCTGGCCTTGTCAGCTGCTATGTAAGGCAAAGTTCAGCTCGCTGCTCTCCATCGCTGACATTCTTGGCAGGCAGGACAAAGCTTTCCTCCTACCACTGCTGAGCCTTGCCACAGCTGTGCTGAACATCTCCCTGCTTTAGCTCTGAGAAACTGATGGAGGACATTTGACGTTTTATCTGTATCTTTTTTTAATGAGGAAAAAAAACCTACAACTGTGCTCTCAAAACCGCTGCATTTGTTCCTTGAGAAATTCTTTAAGCATTGAAATATGGTTGGAAGCTTCAAACACTTCAAACAGGTCCTTCTGTTAGACAGAAACACTGGTAAAGGTAATTATTTTACAGTATCTTGCAGTTGTTTCAGATTCTTTTAGCAAAGGTGTTCATGAAATTCCTAGGTGGCGACAGCCTTTTTATCTCCTTGTAAGAAAGTCCCTTACCAGCACACACTGTGCTACTGGATGGAGATGTGCCTTGCTTTTACCTGCTTTAGCTTTATTCTTCTGTGTGAAACATCCTGTTACTCAAACTGTACATGCCAGTGGTTCTGGATGACTGGAAAATCAAACAGCCTGTGGTGTAAGCACCGATGAGAATGGGGAAAAATCTGTACAGGAGCTTCCAGCATTTCAAAGATTAAAAAAAAAAAAAAAGCCTTTATCACTCAATTTAATTTTTGGATTCTGCAAATGTTTATTATTAGAGTGAGAAGGATATAAACTTAAAGGTTGAACACCACAAATGTGATAAGTCTGTTGATTTGAGGCCTAAACCTTTATTTTTTCAAGTAAACTTTCATTTTAAACTATTGCATCAAGCACGTTGTACAGATTCTCTGCATGGGCTCTTACCTTTAGGAACAAGAAGGAACTGAAATCCTTGCTTGTCTTATGGGTAAAGTACTATCAGAATGACAATTACAGCTGATCACAGAGTAACAGTCCACTTTTTTGACTGCAGACTAAAAGTTCTTCTCACAGGGTCAGGAAATGTGTGTTTTCTATTGTCAGACAGGTTTATTACTACTAATACATATCTGAATTCTGATTATCAAGTCACAAAACTGATCTTGCAGAACACAATAATGTATCACCTTAAGTAGGAAGCAATTTGTTGCTTTGAGGTAAAATAGTTATAATCTGCTTGCTAGGAGATTAAAATTTTTTGCAAGTTCAATTTTCTTTTCTAAATTAGGCTTCACACACAAGGAATGATAGGAAACAATCACTAGAATGATTTAAGCTTTGTGGCACTCCAACTCAAATAATGAGTTCTCCTTTTGCCTGTAACAGTGCTCATTATTGGCTCTGTTTCCTGAGTTAAACAAAAGCTAGGAAAACTGCACAGTTTAAGTTGAGAGACTTCAAGTGAAAAATCTTAGTTTTCCAAACAGTCTGGGTCCTGTTGACTGGTTGAGGTGTAGGAGTGGACACAAGAAAAATTTTCTGCAATAACCAACACTGTAAAAGAAGCTCCCATGTTTTGAGAACAGATTGGTGTTGTTCATCCCCCTTTGCAGAAAAACAACAGAAAATTGTTGAGTTCTGGTAACTTCTACCTAAAAACTACTGACAAGGTAGAAATTTCAGCTGTCCTGCCCTCAGACAGAGTGAATACAAAGGCTCTCTATGAACTGGGAGTCAGCCACCTTTAAAGGTTACTTTGAAATTCAGACCTGCTGGATATCTTTAGCTTGATATCCAAGCTTGAGCTTTTTCCTTCCCTGATCTTCCACATAAGTGGTAGCACTTTAAAGGGGTTTGTTAAGAAATGTCTCAGAGCTCCTGCCCACACCATCCCCAAATTCCCTTCCATCTTCCCTGGCCCACTGCATTTCTAAACGCAGTGTGACACAGGCTCAGTTCTTAGGCCACAATCCTGTCATAGTGTATCTATAACTGGACAATTTTAGCTAATTTGAAGGAAAATCAGTAGTCTTGACTATACTTTGTTAGGCTTCTAGTACTAATTTACTGACAAAATAGTGGAAATTCATCCTTAAAGAGAGATCCAGGGTGCAGTAAAACATTTCTATGCACATTGAAAAGATGTGGTTATGAGGTCAGCAATGTAGAACATCATCTGCAGTGTAGCAGGTCTATGCTTAATTTACACAATGAACATTGCCTCAGCCATGAAATAAATATCTTCCATGCAGCCACTGATAAGGAAGATTGTGCTGGAGAGCAGATTCATCTGCTTTTTCCAAGGCTGTGACTAGTAAGGGTGCCTTAGCCACTGAACAGCCTGCTCCAGTGTCTATGCAGCATTAGGAGGGCTTACTGTGCCTTCTAATACGAGGATCTGTCAATTCCAAAACATTAATTGAACCAGAAAATTCATGTGGTGCCCTTTACCTCAGGGTCACTTGTTAGAACACTGCTGTTCTTTCTGTCCTTAGAAAGAAAAACTCATGTTTTTCAGCACAGATATTGCAAACGTAATTATGCTGATCCTTGTAATTGGAGAGTTTCATTTCCTTGAAGTCCTTCTCTTTCCCCTGTCCTTGGAAAAACAGAAATGCAATTAGGAACTTAAATCGCTGTCCATTGGCTATCTATGGAAAGTTAGCACGTTCCTCACATGATCTCTATTTTTGCCCTTGAAAAGAGCTAATGCACTCTTTCACCTTGCATGTGGTCTAGAATGAACCCCTACCTCTTGTTTGCACTCTTTCAGAGAAGTCACTTTTTTTCCTAAGAGAGGCTTAAAAATTAAAACCAAACCAGACCAATTTAAAAGGGAAGGTTAATATTTAATGAGTCATAAATATATGCATAATATTAGTTTCAAGTAACTTCAGATTCTAGGATAAGAAGGGATTCTCAAAGGAAATTTTGATTAAAATTGGTTTTGTAGAAACAGCATTTTGGACCAAAAGTAATTTCTGCATGATACAGACACTCGCCAGAAAGGCAGGGATGGCAGGCAGCAACTGTGGAATGGCTGTGTATTGCCAGAGGCTCTGAGTAAGAAGATATTGCAAAGATGTTTGGACACTTTGAGAGGTGAGTGGTGTAAAATGAACTAGAACAGGATAAAATCCAGTGGGGTATGTAGAATCCTATTCTGTCTGCCTCCAGAGCTCTAAGAATAAATCTGCTTACCTGTTAGCTGCTAAAGTTGGGCATTTTCTCTGCCTTTTGGTGAATGAAAGTTATTTTCCCCTCAATTTCTTTTACTACAGCATCAGAAATGCAATTTTTTTATAACTCCTGAAAATACTTGTGCCCCTGCAAACAGGGAGTTTGCATTTCTCAGATGAGTTTGGTGGTTCTCCCTGGTGAAGACCTGTTCAAAGGAAAATGGGTTATGCTAGATCAGCTTTTGCACTTTAATACCAAAACCAAAATATGTCCACCATGCATAATAGTGCAACCTCATCTGAGCACATAGGTACCATCAAACTCTACAAGTGCAAAAAAATTTGATATTTTAGAAGGGAAGTTTCTTCAAAAAGGAAACCTTTGCTGTAAATAGTCTATTTTAATAGATCAAAACCTGAGTTTAGTGCCTTCTGATTCTAGCAATAAGCATGCTCTGTGATTTGCCCCTGGGAGCAAGCAAATTCATTGTGCTCATGACATGTAAAAATATACAAGAAATAATACTTCTGAGGTTTCACATCCTTTCACAGTGTAATCAGAAGACCCAGGAGTAGATGTCTGAGCAATGATAGGAGTGCAGTGGAGTCATATGTTTCCCATGGAAATCATTTGTGACTTCCCTCTCTTTACTGCCACACATCTTCAAAGCACAAAACTAGCTTGTATTTTAAGCAGAACAATTATTTGCTTTACATCAAAGTTTTATGTAGCTCTTAACTCAAACTGGATTTCAAAGGAGTGAAGTTAACGGAGGTCTCTGTAACACATGGGTGGTGATGTGTTTTCCTCTCCTGGTACACTTTCTATTGATAGATCTTGACATACTTTACAAACATTAATAATTCAGCTGCTTGCCACAATGAAAATATGGTTTGCTGTTTCAGAAGAAGAATTATTGCCAATTCCTTCTTCTTTTGCAGAGAATTGTGAAAGCAGTTATCTTTACACCTTAACTGCTGTCTAACTACAGTGTGGTTATGGTCTGATGTATCTCCGAGTGTTTCAGTTGATGTGTCTGGATGATCTAATCCTATATTTTATAATTTTGCCTCTCAGGACCCTTTTTGCTGCTTGTGTTGTTCCTATGGGTCAGAGTTTTAAAAAAACAGGCCTGTTGTCTTTTATTTAATGGACTAAAGTGCTGTCTGAACAGGTTGTTTGCCATCCCACTTATGATACAACTAGAATACTTGGAAATTTAATTAAAAGTAGAAATGGGATTACTCATACTAAAAAAAATCAATATTTTTACTGTAAGACTCTATCAACAGAGACGTCTGTTGAACATGGATAACCCAAAGTTTTTGATCCACATGTTAGACAATTTGCTTCTTCCCCAAATGAATATTTCAGTGCTAACTAGTAAAAAAATAATGTGCTGATTGGATCACAGAATAGCTTGAAGCCTTGTCTGGGATCCCTTGGTGTAACTGTGTACAGTTTGTCACCTTGGTGACAGTGGCCCTCCTGTACTGTGGGACTCAGTTCTGTCCGTGAAATTGCTGTTTCTGCACGTTGTTTGCAGGAGGCTGGTTGTGAACATTTTGCTTTTGAAATTCATACTCAGTCCAAAACTCATATGAATTGACTATTTCTGTTTTCTGGAAAGGTTAAAATGGCTTCACTTCTGTAATGAATTTACACTAAACTACCCATTTGAGCCCTTATGTCTTAGTTCTTTCAAGAAGCTGTGTGCCTCCTAGGACAAGAGGTGAGTGCAGTTGGTTTTCAGTGTTACATTTGTCTCCCAGCCCTTTCTAAAGAGCTCTTTAGACTTGATGGCTTTTAAATGGAATTAGGTCCTGATTATGTCCAAGAACAAAACTAAGGCAAACATTTTTTTCTTTTATACTCTAGTTCCTCGTGGTCAGGGGCTGAGGCAGCAGAATTATTTTGCTTTCCAGGCTGGTGTTGCACTGGTAACAGCCAAATCAGGGATGTCAGCTCTTGCAGATAAATAATTGTGTCTTCCTGCTTGTGTGACTGTAATGGCCAAAGGCTCCTCTCAGAACAGGGAATCCTCTCTCCTCAGCCCCAAACCTCCATCTCAGGTAAAATCCCAATCAGGACCAACAAGTAAATATTTCCTTTTAGCATCTACCTTTTTGTAACTCAGTGCTTTTTATAGTTTTACTTTAAACCTCCATATTTTCTTTTTCTACTTACAGACTCTTGATTCTTTAGCAAGATGAATTTCTTTCCAGGCCAAGATTTAGGGTAGAGAAATAAAAGTGAAGCCTCTAAGGAGTCCAGTTTAAACAGTGTGCTTTCTTCTTATGTCTTCAATTGCCTTAGACATCTCTGCCTGCCTTCAGACTGACTTGTTTGTTCAGACTGAAAGACTTGCTGGACTCAAATCCAGGGGGAATAACATCTATTCCATTAACCCCATTGTACAGTCCAGTTCTCTCATGTGTCACTCCTCAGCAGCTCTGTCTAAGGGCTAATTTCTGTAGTAAGGAACAGAAAAACTTGAACATTTAAATTTTTTCTTGCAACTAGAGCCTAGTGAAAGTCATCATTCCCTTACTCTCCTTCAGTGGTGGATAGGGCGAATTTGCATGTTCTGCATTTTTCTTTTTTTTTTTCTTTTTTTTTTTTTATTTTCTCCTTCACAATGGACAATGGATTTTGGGTCAGGATGGCTACGTGGTGTTGCTGAGAGCAGGAGAGCTGCTTCCATGGCCAGCCCTATGAAATACATGTTGTCCCATGAAGGAAGCCAGCTCTGGGGAGCTGGAGGAAGGAAATGCTTTTCCTGTTTTGTAGTGGCCCCAGACACTCTAAAGTTACTTTTGTCATTAATTTAATTTAGCCAAGTGCAGTTTGAGAGATGTATATGTTGTTAATCTCTGAAGGTATTTTCTCTTTGGAATTCAAACATGGTATAAAATCCTTGGTACAGGTACATTTTGTAAAAAAAAAGTATATTTTCTTCTTAGTCATATGGTTACCACAGATCACAAATTGAAGATAAAAACACTCAGTAAAAGGCCCATATCACACTTTCTCTCAGTTATTTTAAATTTTTTTTTTCTCTTTCTTTCCAAAAAGTAGATTTTATCCTGGACAAAATGATAGATGGTTTCTGCAGGATGAGGCCACACAGCACAAGGTGTGCTTTATAGGACATAAACAATTAAAGATTGTCAATGTTTCTTGTTATGGTCCTTTGCGTGGCTCCAGAGGCCTTTGTGGGAATATATTCCACTGAAATAACAGGACCATCCCTTACTTTATCTACTGTGTGATTCATTCTTTAGCAAAATAATTAAGTGAGCTAAGAAAACTTAATGGAAAAACTGGGGAAAAAAATCCATGTTAAAATGGGACAGGGGAGCACTAAAATGAAGACTGAGCATTACTCAATAGTTGTTTTGTTTTTTTGTGGTTAGTCAAACTGTCCTCCTGCACAAGTGAGGATTGCTAAGCATGAAAGATCCCCTTTTGTAAGCAATCCAAGCCACAGCTCATGTGCTGTGTCAGCTTTCTCATCACTTTAGGTACTGTGAGCAGCAGAGACTTGTGACTGGTTCAATGAGCACGAGTAATGGTTAAGGAATAAAAATGACCCTCAAATCATATGATTTTGATCTGGAGAATATGTTCTTAGAATTAAGGCAAAGTTTAGCATGTTTTTCAGCTTTTATTTACTAACAGACAAGATATTACAAATGGCAAAATATGAATTTAAAAACCACGTGTGAAAAATTAAAAGCTAGAAAAGATTAAACTGCTTTGGTATCTTGTCCTCAGCAACAACATTGTCCCATGCAAGATCAGCATTCTCAGTAGTGTAAGTAGTTATGGATCATGATTTTAGCTTTAGTCTTTTGGCCTCAAAACTGTCTAATTTCATATGATAATTTGAATCTAGCACTGTTTGTCTACTATATAAGTTTGTGATTATAAATTTGGATTGCTTTAGTTTCTCCAGGTGTGAAGGCAAACCCTATGTATTTAAACATCACCAGTGTGCTTGGAGGCTTTGCTGCTCATTCAAGCACTGGTGCCTGGATATGCAGTAAGAGGCCTTTGTCACCCAGTACAAGATTTCACTAATCCTTCACATAAATACAGAACAGCTTTTTGTCTCGTATTTTTTAAAAGGCTCTAGGTTTAAAAGCTTTTCAACCATATGATACATGGGATAAGTTTCTCAGCAGGATCCATAATTCTCCAGGAGAGAATCCCCAGATTGTGTAGCAATGCTGATAGTTACCCAAATAATCCCAAGAAACAAGTCTCTAGTAACTCTCTGACACAGGCTAAGGCTTTTCAAGGAGTTGGGGTTTTTTTCCCAATTGTTCATAAATTATGATTCATTAATTTCTTGACCACTGAAATATTGCAGTGGCATCATGTGCCAGCTTCCCTAAGGATGCAGAAAGTTTATATCAAACTACATATGATTTCAGTGCCATGGAGCAAGAGTCCTCATCCTTTTGGTGGCAGCCTCACTTTCAGGTGTGTGGATGTGTGATATAATTTCTCTCTTAGAATTAAGTGGTTTGAGCTTCCCACTGCTTTTACAAGCCTTAGCTCCTTGTCAGGATCTCCTGCAGATAACAGCTCCTGCTGTGTTAGGTAATGTGTGTGATACTTGAAGAGAATGCAGCCCAGGGGCATAGGGTATCCTATACTTGCCACTACTCTGAGAAAGGTTTCATTCCATGTACGTGGAGATAGAGAAGTATGTTTATCATGGAAAATGTGAAAAGCATCTCTAGATATGCATTGGTGTTCCAAAGCTGTAAACTCCTCCAAGCCGTGCAGCCTTAGCAAATACAAAGTACAAATATAATTACTGCCTGATTACCTTGAATTGTAGTTACACACTACAGGCATGAACCAAGGAAGACCAAGTCACTGTTTGTTCAGCTGAGACTTTTGCTCAGCAGAAGGGTCCTCTCTGCCCAGCTTCTCATCTCATTGACGTCATGGGCCTCAGCAGCCTTTGTTTGTGGTCTGGAATGTGGCTGTAGGCACAGGCAGCTGAACTGCTGTCCAGTCAGCTTTTCTTTGGGTACATCCAGGAGCTCAGGTCTTTGGGGAGATAAAGAATGTCAAGATTTATACACCAGTAGCATGTGCTTCATCTTTTGCAACCCCTTCCCCTTATGTGGTGTTGGGAACCTGTGGTACCTACCTCCTTGACATGAAATTTCTGTCTCCTCTCCTACCCTCATTTTCACTCTCTGAAAGGATCCAGAAGTCTCTGATTTTTGCAAATGTGTATATAAGTAATTCCTAATGCATCTGAATTGTCCCAGTAAATTGAATTAGACTAACTTTATGTACTTGAACTCATGTGGAAGGACTGGGTCTTGTAGTTTAACTTTAGTCCTATTAAAGTTCTGGACAGAGAGAGAGACTGACAAAAATCCAGATCTTCTTTGGACTAGTAAAAATCAACACACTAGAACTGTCTGGTATTGTAGGAACAATTCTCTGGCAAGGTGAACCATTTCTCTGACTGGATTTGTTTAATTAACAGTGTCCCTTGGTCTGCTGCTCCACCTTCCCTGCACATGCAGCTTTACAGAGGTACAGTCAGGGCTTGATTTGGGGAGAAATACTCAGTGCACTAAACTTTGACTAGAATTGCTTCTTTTTTTTTTCTTTTAAGTAGTACTGCCTGCCCTAGTGTTTTAGAAAAATTAAACTAAGGAAATAAGAAATCTTCTGTGTACATCATCTGGTTCTGATTACCTACTTTATTTTCTGAATAGCAGTGGAACTTATTCAGCAAGTCAGTGTACAGTCCACAAATGTGGTATTAATTAATGAGGTATATGCTTTGGACTTGGCTGCCACCAGCTCAGTGGTTTCTGAGCATGTTGATGCATTGTAGAGAGTTCCTGATTTCTCTGGCTACCTCCCAGCTGGGAGTTGATATTGCTTAAACTACAAACCGGGCAAAATACTGAATGAAATACAGTCTTTGCTGTGGAACATCACACCATATTGTATTTATGGGGTACTCAAAGGATCAATTTGCATAATTATAATTTCTATAGAAAAAACTCAGACGTAATTGGATCAAGTATTATAGGAATATAATTTAATTACAGGCATGAAATCTAATGTAAATAAATAGCAGACAGTTTTCTAGTAACTTCTTTAGGCTAAGATGATTATAAAATTAGATAATTTAAAAACCAAATAGTCCCAAAAGTTGCATTTCCTCTTTTAAAGTAACCAGTTGCTTTCAGAGGGCAGCAATGTCCACCATTGAAAGAGTTTAATGGAACAAGAGGTTAGAAAAATCTGTCCAGGCAGTGATAGCTGTCATCACAAGAGTGGTACTTGAGAAAGTAAGAAATTCTTGGCTTGTTTTATGGAATATACCACTGACATGTCAAATTCCTTTAAAGTGGTACTACACATGTCTAAAAATGTGTTCTGCCTTTCCATCTTTTCATTTTCTCTGGTTGAGGACAGCCCTGAGACTGTGTTACATTAGTGATGGGGGCTGTGTTTCCTTCCCAGCCGTTCTGGGGGTTCCAGCCAGTCCTGCTGAGCTTCCCTGGGCTGTCAGCTGGCACTTGCCACTTGTCTCTGAAGAGAATATGCTGTAAATCCCAGCATCTGCTCACACACCTGTGGGATGTGGCAGTGCTTGTGCAGGAGGTGGAGTAACAGCGCAAGCACAGGCCCACTTGCCAGGCTACTGCTGCAGTGTTTTCCCTCTCTTAAAGAGTAGAGGTGTAACTGTGCCCTCTGGAAACTGGAGGCTGAAGGTAGATTTACTGTCAAGGAAACCTTTCAGAGTATTTAACTCGTACTACTTTTATTTCTAACCATTACACACAAGCGTGGTGTGCCTTCCACCCCTTGCTTCCAGATACAGTTGTAGCAAAAGAGCACATAAAAAAATTAAATTAGTTAATTTCTAATAGTCTACAAACATTTGAAGGATGCTGTGAACTGTCTGAACTATTTTTTGAGGTTACTCATTACTTCAATCAATTAATGTTTGTTTAAATGCAAACACAGCTGTTTTGTAGGGTTGTTTGGTTTTTACCCACGCACGAGGGATTTACAAACTGAGCAAATGATACACTTTGGGTTAACAAACCCTATTTCTCCAAAGCCCATAATCTCAAATGACAAATATTATTGCTCTTGGAATTGGGGGCATGAGGGTGGATGGGAAATCAGTGTGGGTTTTGGCTGTTTTTTTTCTGATGTTGTTGCCTTTTGGTTTGTAACCCTCAAAGCCATAAAATTCATAAAGCTGAGTCCTCCAGTAATGGCTTTTAAGATGGATTTTGTCTCCATCAGCGTGCCAAGAAAAGAGACAAATTTATTTGCAGTGTCCCCCCTGTGCCATATCTGGAATATGCATTTGGCCTTAGCAGCCCAAACAAACCTGGTGCTGCCATCTCTGCTTGTGCCAGTGCCCACACCCAGCCCCTCCTTTGCCCCAGATGATGTTTGTGCTCTATTTCAACAGCAGACACCCCCTGTGTTACAAGATAGGCTTTACCTAGTCAAAAAAAGCAATGATAACCTTTTTCCCTCTAAAAACTTGGACTGATATTTGCCAGTAACTTTCAACCCCTCTGATCTGCAATATGCACATTGTAGCCCTATTTCACTATTGTTTTACAGAAAATAGCCCCAGAAATACCCCCCTTTTTAAAATCTCTCTCAGTAACACCTTCCTAGAGGGCACTTCAGCATTTCTGAATTGTTCATTTTCCCAGATTTCTAATACTCAAGTTTTTCTTCCTTTAAACAGATATTTCTTTCATTTACACTAATTTTCCTTTATGAACATGAAAACAACCTTTGTGTGGGCAAGCAGTAAATATAGGATTAGCAAACTTGCACAATGGCTTGGTTCACATTTTATTCTTTGCAGTGTGATTTCATTAATGAATAGTCAAGTTGAATTTGGAAAATGAATATAGGATAAAAAACCCCTGCTTTGTACAATTCGGTTTCTACTTAAGAAATAATTAGTGTTGACTGGATCTAATAAAGAGGTAGGCTTTTCAATTTATCATTTTGAATTTGATGTTTGCTATGGAATTTCTTATTCTTCTAATTTCTTGAGAAATAGCAACACCTAAAGATCCCGAGATCATTTCCTTGGAACCCTGCTGATTTCATTCTTACTAAATTCTATAGATGTGAGCCTGTAGTTATTATGAAACTTAAAGGAAAATGACAATTGAAGTGATTTTTTCAGTAAAATGTTAGGAAAATTATCCCTATTGTTATGCAGACAGATTTTTTTTCCTATGGAGAAAAAAAGTTGTAACAAATAATTCATTTAAAGTTTTAGTTTTATGAGTTCTGTTAAACTGTTAATATTTTAAACTTTATTTTGATGAGAGCCACATTTGCATTAGTCTAGATGTGGTTTCCTTGTAACTCTTGAATCTCTTTTAAAAAAGATATCAGAAAGAACCACATGTTTTAGATTTCTTAATGGAGGCATCCTACTTGTCCTGCTCATGTCCTTTTTCTTGTAATGAATATTTAGCACATTAACCTGAGCACAATGGCTTGTTCCACATTTCAGGCTGGATCCCCAGTAGCTGTGAACCCTTCAGTCTCTTGCATTCTGTTTGATCAGCAAGTACTTGGGAATGGGAGAAGTGTGCAGGATTGGAAACAGCAAAATTCACTATTCCTGCCAGGGTTTTGCTTGGGCAAACTGCACCTCACCTATGAGAACCACACACATGATGTCCAGAGCCTGACTATGTGTGGAAATTAAAACAGAAACAAAACAGTTACCAGATGCCATCCATATTTTCCTTCTCTCTAAAGCTTCGATGTTTTTAAGAAAAAAATTGTATTGGTGTAAGGCTCTAGGTCCTGTGAATTTGGAGCAAACTAGTAAGATGGTAATTAAAACAACAGATCAAAACAGATGAAAGTAAGAACAGCAGATGCTAAAGCAAACTCTTACAGGAGATATTTGTGAGACTTCAGTAAATCTACAGGAAATAATCACAGGAATAAAAATTAAAGCAAAAAAGGGTCTTCTACAAAAATTAAAAAAATCAAAGCTTAGAGTAAAACCCAGAGTCAAACCTAACTGTTGCACAGAGTCAAACTTAATCTGTTGTTCTCTGTGGTGTGATCTGCTGTGTTGCACATGTAGAGCTTTTGGGTCATCTCTGGTTGAACACCTTTCAATAATTACTGTAACAAAACACTTAGGAAATTTTAGTAATCTTGCAAGTCCATTGGATGTGCCTGCAGGAAGCCTCCTTTCTGCTCTTTCCTAATTATTCTTATTTAGAACAATAACCTAGACTGAATTTGTTAGATTTCATTTTCTGGAATATATTTTAAGTCAATAGATCAGCAGGGTGTTAATGTGAGTTTCTTGTCCCTGTGCATTTGTGCATGATCATCTGGATCCTCTTCCATCCCTGCTACTGCAGGTGGCCCAGTGTGTGAGTCCAGAGAAAAGGCAGAGCAGCTGCCTCTCCCACTTGGCATGATTGCCTAGGAGGGAGTTATACAAAAGGAGAGAATTGATTTCTACCTTGGTTCCATGAGAAAAATGAAACTTCCTGCAATTTCTCTGTGTGCGTCTCCCTCAGCCCCACTCCCCTTCCAAATAACTTTTGAACCCTTTGGTCAGTTTTGGCCCTGTTGGATCAGGAGGTTACACTGCAGGGAGTTGAGATGAGCAGTTGGTAAGAGGAGAGAGTCTCCATGAACATCCCACTGGAGAGGAGTCTGTGGCTCAGCACCAGAAGATTCATACGGAAAAGGGACGTGAATGCTCCAGGTAGATGGAAATTACTCATTGGACATCAAACCAAACCCCAAAAATTATGGGGAAAACCAGTAATATTGTGCTGTGCATAGAACCTTTTGGGTTCCTTTCTCCTAAAGCTTTAAGGAATGGAGTTTTTTTCAGCCTGTTCCCCTTTGCTGTTCCTTCGCTTGCTGACACTACTCTTGCAACCTGAGCGGCACCTGTGAGTCTCTGCACGTTCCTTCTCTCTTAACTAAGAGCTAAGCATGCTTACAATTTATTTTTCTGGATGCAGGATTTCCATATTATACATCACACAGTATTTAGTCTGAAAAACTATTTAAGAACTTCTGAAATTTTTTGAATGTAAATAGGAAGCTCTCCTTTTTTGACATGTTTGTGTTTGCATTGGTATCCATCTCTAAGTTGAAGTCTCGACCATGGTTGTATTATATTTATCTATCTATAGAGAGATCTTTGCAGCATTTCTACAGGATCTACTGAATTGTTTTACCTGAACTGTCTTAGTGGCTTGATTTGCCTCTGAGCTGAGAGGGGCAGCTGGAAACCTCCACTATTTGTATATCTCAGCCCATCTTTAATTATTTTGTAAATGGTTCTACTTACATTGCATTATTATAAGTTGAAATGGTTTTGGAACATTCTTTGCTGGTTAATTGGAAACTTGCTATTTATGGCTTCCAGATGATTTGCACTGATGGGCATTCAGGGTGGTTTTCTGGCTTCATTTAACCTGTTGATTTAGAAGTGGGTTTTTATTTTGGAATTGATGTGAATTTTTCTTTCCACTTAATCCTTGAGATCAGCTAGTAGATTTCATAGAAAAGGAAAGATAAACTGTCTCTGTATCCTGAGTCTACTCACAGAATATGCAGTCCAGAAATAACATACTGTACAGACTGATGGAGCAAGGAGTATGAAAATTTTCCTTTCCTACAGATGTGATAGTTCTCAGAAATCCAGCTTTCATTTGCACTATGCCAAGTGAAAAAGGGCTCTTTTCAGGATGGGATATTTCAGGGTTTAAATAGTCTCTTTGTACTCAGAGCTCATGCACTGTTGTTTACTGTTCATATTTTTGGTACTTTTCCTTCTTTGAAGTGATAGAGGAAATGGAGCAATCTGCAGCTCACTAGAAAAATCAGGAGGCTCAGGTGATGTGCCCTGGGACTTGCTCTTCTTTGTCTTTGCAGCCATGATCCCAACAGCCCCTGTGCTCCTGCTCGGTCACAGGGTGACAGCCCGAGGTGTCAAACCCACTCTGAGCCTTCTTCTGAGGCAGGATTTAGTTGTCTTTCATGCTGAGAACTTACCTTAACATAATTTTGACAAATAAGATTAATTTCTTGCTATGTTAAGCTTCATTTTCAAAGTGGAAAAGGAAGAGAACTGTGAAAGATGTCCCTGCTTTCCCTGTATTTCTTCTATAGAAGAGCTAGGACTGCAAGTGAGAGAAGAGTAGGGCCAAGGAAGCTCAAAGGGCAGAGGAAACTTAGCCTGAACCAAACTTTTCATTACAGAAGTGTCTGACTTTGGTGAAATTTATATATTGCTTTTGACTAGCAAACTTTGCAAGAGAGCCAAGTTATTTTATTATTTGTAAAGTCAGTGACTAAAAATGAAAGAGATAACATCTCAGATAATGTTGGAGAGTTTGTTTGTTTGTTGGCTTGTTTCACTGGTTTGAGGAAGAAATGAAAACTCCTTTGGTCACTAAAGGAAATCAAATAGCCAAGATATTCAAAGCTTTGATCACAGTCTTGAATCTAAAAATATAACAAACTAAGTAGCACTACAAACAAACATAAGTTGAGGCATCAATAACAGCAGCTGATAACCAGCTTTATGGCTGGGATGATTTGGCTGGTTTAAAATTAAGGAGCTAGCAGTGTAAGAAAGCCATTTTGAAAAATGGGCAAAACCTCTTGCTTTTCTGGGCACTACCTTCTACCTACTCCTTTGTTCCTGCTCTCATGAAGAAATTAGATGTGTTGATGGCTGCAATGTGTGTTCTTGAATGATAAGCCTAATTCTTAGTTACACAGCTTCATCTGGAAAGGTCAACAGAGGACAAAGGTCATGGCTCCAATAATGATACTTCCTTACATGTTAAAAAGCTTACAATTCTTTAACAGTTTTCATTTTAGAAGGTAACAGAAAATCACCCTCAGCAGTTTAATTCCATCAGTCTAAAAGCATTTTCTTTGAACTGCTGGCCGCTGCTTTATTTGTTTATTTACCTATTATTTTGGGAGAGGAGGAAGAGGGTGTAAGGAGAAACCAGGAATTGCTGCATGAGAGCTGACCTGTCTCGGGTATCACACCAAACAAACATCTCTTGGGAATGTTCTAGGTGTGGCTGCAGCTCTCTGAGCACACGGGACAGGCTCTGGGACAAACGAGTGAGGTTTGTGTGTGTTACATTAAAACTTCATGTTCTCAGCATGGAAAAACCTCTTGAAGAAAAGTCCTGCCCTGTTCTCAGTGGAACTGCACTTCTGTGAACATCTTCAACTATTTATTCATGTATTGCCTGGTTTCATTATAAGCAGATTTTCCCCCAGCCAGTTCCCCACAAAGGCAATGGGTGCTTGTGTTGGCACAGGAGATGCAGCAGCAGGCAGCAGATGTTAGCTGGGAGGTGGGAATGCTTCTTTCCATGGTGGCCACTTAAGTCTTCAAAGCATTTAGGGGAACCCACAGTCTCAGGAACTGCTGATACACAGCTTCCAGAGCGGTGTGGGAACTTTCTTACAGCCTCATTATGGTATTTACCTAAAGGTTTCATTCCCTCTATTACCACCAATATTAACAAGAAATTCTTTGTAAGAAGCTTGGGCTTATTCACTTTCAAACCACATACAACTCAGAACACTGCTTATAGCAGTATTTTAAGATTCAGTACTTTACCTTGTTGTTGGCAATGTGACTTTGTGACCCTGGACTATAAAGTCAAAGGGTGCTTTGTCAGTGATATCTGAAGAGTAGGGATTTTATCCTGAGTTGGCTTTACAGTACAAACACAAATATTGTTCATGATTTCTGCCCTCTGATAATGATTTCATCTTGTGAAGAGACTTTACTGTGACAAGCTCACCCCTTTATGTTAGTGAAGTAGCTAAAATGCAGAGCTGTTCAGAGTATTATTTAAATGTCTTTTGCAACCTTAGAGGCGAGTGACCTTGCTGCCCTGGCTAAATTCCCGTTTACATCATGACAATCTACTGCTTAACTCCTCAAGGAAATGCTGTGCAGAGGCCAAAGCTAAACCTGCACTGTTCAGTCTGAACTGGGATATCCACAGAAAACAGTGCTCTGCGGGGATTCTGCACTGGGAGAGGTGTTTGCTGTGAAGTACTGGTGTTAGCTGATGTATAAATTGCTGCCTTTGTTTCTGCCATCACCAGAAAGACTCAGATACTAAAGGTAACCAGCAAGGACTAGAAGCCAAAACAGAGAAAGAAAAAGCTTTAGACTATCCAGAAATGTATTTAATGACTGTGACAAGTTTTGCCCTTGAAATTATAAATTAGTCAGAACAATATTAGATCTGTAAGTAATTAGCCCAAAGAAAGGCTGAAGGACAGTTCTGGTGTTGCTAAGGCCCAGGGAAAAGCAAAAATAAAAGTTAAAAGAGATACTTTATTTAAAGGAAATAGAGTAGCATGTTTGCATTCTTTTCCCAAAGACTCTTATCACAGAATGGCATCGAAATTTTGCAGGAAAGTAAGATTACTTTAATTAGGAAAACCTATGTCTGTCTGAATAGGTAAGCACTGAACAGATCCCACACCACAGAATGACTTTTATCAGAGGTTTGCAAAATAAGACAAATATCTGTCAAGAATAAATATACTTCAGTTCCTCTGCTTTGGGGCAGAAGGTCTGTTCAGGTTTCTGAGTTATATTTGAAGCTGTTGTTGTTTTCCTCTGTCCTATTCTCTGCTGCTTCTAATTCTGGCTGTTAGCATGTGCTTTAGAAGGCTCACTGCAGAGTGGGATTTGGCAGACTGAGGTATCTAAAAGAGCCTCCCCCAAGGCTAGACAGACAAACAATTGTTAGGCTGAAATACAAAGATCCAGGTGATCCTAAAACACGCGGCACAATTTGCAGGGGGGTTTTTTTCCCCCTGTTCTTGAACTCAAAAAATCTATAGCAGCTACTGTTTAGTAATACCAGCCCCTTTCCCATAGCTTTCCTGCCAAGTCTGCCCACCAAGGACAGGGCACGTGTTGGAGCTGCTGTTAACTAATAACTGGTTTGGGCCTCACAAAATACCAGTGAAGAGCAGTGATTTGCAGTCTCTGTGGAACTACACTTGACTAGAAAAAATGGGTTAAAAATCACTGGTTACCTCTTCAGTATTTAGAGCAGCACCTGAGCAGTCTCAGGGAAGCAGCCCCTCACTCACAGCCCATTGCCATAATGTACTCCATAAGGCCTTGCCTGTTATTTTTGTAAAGCTTGCCATAGCAGCTGGAATTTCAGGCCCTTATGTTTATCCAGCCACTTGTCTGAGTGGAAAATTTGGGAAGTAAACAAGTCCCCTTCTAGGCACCTGCCACCCTTGCATGGTCTGTCCCCCAGCCTAACTAAAGCTGTGACTGCTTCTGTGAAAACTGCTGTCCTGCTGTGATGCACAGGGCACCTGCAGCTACTGAACACTGACCTCTACATGTTGCAGAGGTATTTTCTTATCTGTTCTAGCTATCATGTAACTGGAATCATGAGATTAATTTCAATCTTCCCTCTATAGTCTTTTGTGTCAATTTTTTCTATTAAAGAATAGTAAAATCTTTGTAAAGTAGCCTTTAGAAGGAAGAAGCAGAAGCCAAAAGATCAAATTAAGATTTGACTTAGGGCATCACAGTAAATATGGAGACCATTCATGGCTACTGAGAAACACAAGATAGATTAAAAAAAAAGTGAAACTATTGAGGAACAGCAGAAAACTGTTTTAAAAATAAAGCATTCCAAAGCAGCCACAGACAAATCAGTTCAGCCCTCCCTCTATATTCTTCATTGTTGTAATTGCAGTATCAGTCAGAGGACATTTTCTAAAAGGTTGGTCAAGAATGTGCCTATTAAATGTAGTAAAACCATAACCAGAAATGTATTTCCTTCTTGAGCAGAAAAAACAGAGAGAAAAAAAACCCCACTCTGTTCACTCTGTTGCCTCAGTATGTTCAGTCTGCTGTGCAAAATAAAACAAACAAAAAAAAGATTTAATTCTAAAAGCTGTATCTTGGTAAAGGTTTCTAACACAGTGCACTACTGCCTGAACACAAAACTGAACTGCACCTTCAGATGCTGACTTGTACAAGAATTGTCACTTGCTCATATTGGCTTGGCTTCCAGGAAAGCACTTGACTTTCACAAGAACATGTGAATTTAAAAAACCCCACATGAACAGATATTAAGGTTTCCTCCTTTCAAATAACACTTAAATGTTGCTGACACAGTAACACAAGACCAGGCTTTGATGCAGTGCTTTTGCAACAACTCGTGTATAGATCTCTGCCCAACTCACTCTTGTTTTTCACAGAGCTCAAGTCTGATGTTATTAAAAAAAAAAAAAATACAAAAACCTTTCAGTGTGTCTTTCCTAATATGGTGCATTTTTGAAGGGGAAGAATCTATTTACTTTTTATTCTCCTGTACTTTCTTCATGTTTGAGTTTTCAAAACTTATCATTTGTCAGTTAGTCTTAAATAATTTTCCCTACTTGTTCTGTTGAAACTTTTCATTTAGGGAAGATCCACTTGGTCCAAGGTTCTGAAAAGTCTTTATCAGTTTCAGCTCTGCAGATAAGAGGGATGGAAGTAAAAATTGCATAACATTTGGGGAGCTGTGATTTTTTTGCTTCAGCTACATATACCATGAAGTTATCTAAAAAGCTGTTAGAAAAAGGGAGAAAAATGCAAAAGCAGAAAACTGGCCAGAGTTGTGATATGGTGTCTTTTCCTGCTCTCCCTGTAAGTTTGTGATAGAAATGAGACATGAACTTACAGGGAAATTAACTTTGAAAAACTTTTACAGGTTTTAAAATGTTATTTTTCTACATACCAAGGCCTAAACAAAAAAGCAAAATGCCTAAGTATTAGAAGTTTTCCTTAAAATTCTCAGTAATACTAGTCCTAGGCAAGTAATCTCTGACAGAATAAAATGTGCTTTACAGTCCTAAGTCATGATAGTCTGGAAAGATGTGGTACCTGGCTTTATTGTATGAGAAGATGCCCCTTTGCTGCCATGGGACTAAATTAACCCTAGCTGCTATATCTGAAACTGGATCAATTAACTATTTTTCACATTAATGTCTGATTAGAAGGAAATATAAAGAGTGTGCAAGGGACTACCATCACTCAATTCAAGTTACATGGCAGGCATTCCAAGGCTCTTTACAGAAACCAATGTCTTCTGATGTTACCTTCATATCCCCACATTAATGTTTTGACATCCATGATAGTGAACTTCAAGACTAAAACGGTAAATTTTCTATAATAACAAGATTTAAATTAATTTCTGACTTTCAAAAAAAAATTGCTGAAGCCAGCACTAAGACCTATTGGTAGAATTGTTTTTACAGTTCTTTTCAGTGATTTTCAGTTATGACAGTGTTCCCATTTCTCAGGGTTTAAGACTCCCCTCACACCCACACCATGGCAGGCCCAACATCCAAAGTACCTCACTCCTAAATGTACAAGTCACCGTTGTGCCACATTCTGGGTACTGCTTCAACACAAATTCCTCCCTGGCTGCAGCCTGGGACCTGTTTAACCCCGTGGCAGCTGATGAAGGACTTGCCAGCACACCAAAGGAGCAAACACTGCCTCTGTGTTACAATGGGAGAGGTAAACCTGCCAGAAAAAGAATTCTGAGCTGCTTTCCTTGATGCCCAAGGAAGAATTTCAGTATTTCTACACATGGGTGGAAGTAACAGATTGTCTGTAGCAGGATACATTTTCCCCAAAAAAGTTAAAGTGTTGCCATTAACTGCCTTCCACTGTATGGTGTTAACACAGGAGAGGAAGCAAAGGATCCTCCACTTTGTTTGAAAGGCAGAGTAGGGAGAACTGAGGTTTCACTGGGTGTTCCAGTGTTCTTGTTCCAGCATTTTTAATCTGAATAGGTTTAGCAAAATATTGTTTCTTCAGGGCTTTTAGTGACCCGTGCCATTTGCATCTGCATGCCTTCATACTGCAACACTACAGAGATTGTACTCACTCTTAGCCCCTCAAATTCACCACTTCAATTCTGCACTCTGTGTATAGTTAAGTGACATAAAGGAATTGCAGCTGATGCATTAAAGGCCTATTAAACTGGCTGTTGCATAAACTGATGCCTCTCCTACATAACACAGTTGTCTTGATATTTGGAAAGGTTTCATAGTGCTTGGATACACTGAGTACTCTCCACCTAATAATCTCAATACTCTTTTGTTTCTCCATATTCTAATCTTTCATGAACTCGACAAAAGATTAATATTTATATTCTCTAACCAGGCATGTTAAACCACTTCTCATCTGTCTCAACATCTGGAGAGGAACTTCTGGGGAGGAGACTTGTTACTTACCTGTATACAGCACCAAGAACCACCCTGCTCTCCCCTGCCACACTTTGAGCTAAGCTCTGTCACCAGCTGAAGGCATTTCTGCTGCTTTAGCAGCAGTAACCCAGCCTCAGTGGGGAAGATTTTCAGCAGCTGAGCTGTCACTTTGCTAACTGATCACAAGTCAGATAACGAACTGAGATTTGCTATTAGCCTTTTAAATATGCTTGAAAGGGGGAGGGGAACCCCCAAACCAGGTTAAGCATTTTCTAAGGTCACAGAGAATCTTGCAGTAATAAACAGTAATAAACTAAGAGCCAGAATCAGCTTTTAAAACTTTAATCCCACCCCCTAGTTCCGCATTCCTTTGGAAAGAGAAGCTGCTAAAATTTTTGGCCAGAGGACCTGAAAAATTTTTTTAAAGAGTATTTAATCCACAACTTGCAGTATAAAAAAAGTAATGTCTGTTTACAAGGCTGATATCCAACTGTAGTCCATTTTTCTTATTTTTCGTAGCTCTTTCTCCTGGGATTTAGACAGTTTACATGTAGTCTCCCCTAATAATTCCATATGGCTTGTATCTTCTTGTTCCATTGCTGTGACATCTTCCTCATCTGAATCATCCTCTGCTTTTTCACTTTCCATTTCTACTTCATCAGCAACTTCTTCAGCACTGGAAGACGGTTGGAAACAACCAAATAAATAGTTACTCTCACATACTACAGTACTATAGGGGAGAAGTTATCACATAACTTTATCTTCTTTTTTTTCATTTCAGTCTACCTTAAAACTACTATACTTCTCTTGCCATCTCAATTTCAAGCCATTTTTCAAATAGCTCGCCTCTAAGTAAACTTAAAATTGTTTTTTTTCTCACAATATAGTAGGTAACTGCAGAGCAGTTCAAAAGGCAGGTCAACATTGTGACAAATGCTACAACATTGCAGTCCCACAGGATCAGAAACATTGGATATACTGGTACATGAGACAGTATTCAAGAAGGCCATTTTTCTCTTGCAAATCTGAAAAAGATCACTTGGTCTTAAAAACCGCTACAGTACCTACAGCATTACTAAGAAAGAAAAATTTCTTTAGTTGTTTGGGTTTTTTTTTTTCTCTAAACATAGAGAGGTGTTTAAAGTGGCTGTTCCCCTCAGAGTTCAAGAGATTTAAGCCTGTGCTGAAGTAGAAAGCACAATTCCAAAGAATTATATGCAACTGTTATAATTTAAAATGCATGAATTAATAGCATTAATTCAAGTGTCTGTTATATAAATATTCCAGATCTGTTAAGAATGAACTGCATGGCAAAACAGTACTGGTCTTCTAAAAATCATCTGTTTTAATACAAATTATTTATCACTCACAAAATGTAAATGGAGAAGCACACAGTAGTATCATAGTGCCAAGGAAAACAGAAGAATTTAATGCTAATAATATATCCACTGTATAATATATACACCCTACAGTGATAAATTGTGGTCAATCTGCAGCCCTTACATGTACCTTTAAATGCCCAGCCATACTAATCACCACTGTCAAAGTACAGGCTCTGCAAGGGCAAATATTTACACAGGTCACTGAACTCTCACATTCTTCAGGACTGAAACTAGATGCAAGTTTCCATGTATCAGATTTTTGCCAGTGTTTTGTGGATGTTTTGTTGTGCCATGCAGTCTGAGATCTTGCAGCAGTGGCCAGCACAAGGTGGCAGAAGCCAGGACGCTGCTGTTAGGGCAGAACCCAGAGCACACTCAGGAGCTGTGCTTGTTTTTGGGTAAGCCCTGGCCCCATCTGGCAAATCCACATCAACCCCTGATTCCAAGGACAGGTTTTCATCCCTGGTCTGGCAGAGTTTAATAAAACACTCTAAAGAACAGATGGCACAAAAATGCAATCGTTTAACTGGCTTCAGTGGAAGTGACAAGATATTAATCCTAATACAAGACCACTCTCATAACCCCTGTGCCTGCGTTCCTTTTTTAGCAGCATACATGGATCCCAAAGGAGAAAGCTACAATTTTAAGTACCTATCAAACCACTGCATTAAATTGGAATTAATGCATTGTAAGCCAGACTTAGATGTGCTTACAGTATACATTTGTATTTTGTAGCCTAATTAGAAATGACATTTGAGTTCTAAACAAATTCTTAAGATCAAGCTTCTAGCTTCCTGGTGTATCTAGAAACTGAAACCAAAAATTATGCAGAGTCATAATAATTTCAAATAAAATTGAGAATCTAATACTTACCCCAAATCAGCACTAAAATGCAAATAAATCCCAGGAATAAAGTTTAATTCATAGAGAACATTTGAGTGTAAAAGGCAGCGTTTTACTTAGAAGCATGTTATGCAAAGTCCATCAAAAATAATAGCAACAAAAGAGCCGATATACTAAACAGCCAGACCATTACCACACATTCTATTAACTTATTGAATAGGTAAAGAGTGTTTGGAAAACTGCTTTTACACTTTGAACAAAGATGTACATAATTCAAAATAACTTTGAAAACCAAGCAAAGTTCTTGAACTTTTCTTACCTTTTGTTCTTTTTGGAGATGAGCAATGAGTTAATAAATATAGTGCAGAGGAAGGAAGCAGATGGCAAAACGTGTGCTGGAGTGTGCAAAAGCTGCAAAGATAAAACAGAAGCTTTATGAAAGATTTTGTTTGTCATGGTTTTGCTTATACATTTACTGTAATGACTCCTACCTCTTTGACAGCAGGTGAAGCTTGCTCCTGCTTATTATGAACAACTAGTTTTCCAAGGTCTGTATCCTCCTGTGCTTGCTGACGTCTGTGCTTTCCCAACAGCAAACTAAATGGTGTCATAGGAAGACTTTCTTCTACTGCCAGCTTAAAAAAATGGAAGTAGAATTTTAGTGTCACAAATCTCTCTCTTTTTAAGTTACCAAAATTCAGACTAAATCCAGGTGAGAAAAGTCTACAGTCAAATTTAACTCAATTGAGCTACGTGGCTTTTTGTACTCATTCTCTGTCAGGTGTCTGGAGAGAATCCTGCAGAGAGGGCTGCAAAACTCTCCAGAATCTGGACCCAAGAACTCTAGATTTTAGTTTGCTGATCTACCTATTAACTTCCAAGTATGGAAGGTGGTGCATGTGCCAGAAAACTAAAGGATGGGTTTTTCTGATTCCACTTAGAACCAAAAGATCATTTATACTCCAGCATCATGTACAGAGAGATTAAATTATGTAATGGGAAGCAAAACATGGCACCTTGACTTTTGGCATTTTCCTACATCAATATGCATTAATCTGATCACCAAATTATTTCCCCACCCTCCAAAGAAACTGATTGCTTATGCCCACATTCCCACAGCATTTTGTATTAGAAAGATACCAACTTCTACTTTGACCTCTTTTCATCTAACCAGCCAAATCAATCAAATGCTCCTGTTTCAAGTGAGTATGAAACACTTCTTCAACATGAATTTCAAAAAACAAACAATTTCCCAGAAATACATACTGGAATGCAATTCTGGAACTCCTTCTCACTGATAAGTCACAATTCACTGACAACTGTTCATCCCCATCAGAAAGCATAGTTCAGACCACACTCAAGGTTCCAAGTGTTACAGAAACCAAGATAAGGAAAGAACTTACTCAAACATTTTGCTTCATTTCTTCATTGGTATAACCTGAATCTTTTAGAAAAGTATTCTTTTTTTTCACCCCCAGGGGAGGTAGAGAGTAGCTTACTGACACTTAAAAAAAATCTTTACAAACAGCTTTTGACTTCTTGTCAATAAAGAATCAAATCCAGATTATTGCCCCTTCAGCTAAGTGCCTGTGACTCCAGGTAAGGATCTGGTGTACATTCTCATGACAAAGGGGAATTTCAATATGACAAAATGACCACCATCAGAATTTTGAACTGCTCTGTCCATCTGAGTCAGAACTTCTATGAGAGGTACCTGTTTGCTTGATGGTGTGAGCCTTTCTTCCAGAGACACTGTGCTAAGTGTCATTAGCTCCTAAAATACAGAAGGATGTAGCACAGTTATCACATCAACTGCTTTCCATATTTCCATACCTTGCCTACAGAAGCTTCCAACTGGCCCAAAAGCTTTATCAGTCAAGTGTAAGAGGCAAAACCATCACTTCCTCTTTCTTTTGTAAAGAAACTGAAGAGAAGCAAGGATGGGCCTAGAGATTCTATGGACCTTTTGGGAAAACAAGCAAAAAATCCCCCACCCCCACCCAGAAATTACAGGGAAACTGAATACCACATGGAACATTTGAATAATCAGCAATAATTCATACAGCTTCTGGGTGCTTAAGTTAAACAGCATAGGCAATGTTCCCAAGTTATCTAGTGTCTTGTATCAATGAGGCAGCATGAACTATACATCATAGAAAACCAGTAAATAATTCTGAGCTTAGGCTGTTTTGGCAGTTGAAAGCTTTCAACAAAGCTTACAATGACTTGAAATCAAACAAGGAACTCCTGTGCTCATAAGCAGAACTCTGAACTCTTATCAATCCATTTCAGAGAAAACAGATTTTCCCCAGGAACCACCTACCAATTATACTATTCCTTACTTGTGTATCCGTAAGAAAAAACAGTTGGGATTTTCTTAGCCAAAGGTATTTTTCTGAGCTTGCAATTTCAGGTTCATCTCTTGGAACAAAGACAGCAAGCAGGATCTTTTCTTTACAAAGATTTCTCTGGATGTAGGTCGGCCATGGCTCACTCGGTTTAAACACAAACACTGCAAAACCAAGAATACTTTCTTTTTAAATCAGGAAATTCTTAACGCTCTTGGCTAGCTGTCAAAGCCCTGCATATCACAGCCAGAAAGGCCAGGATTGCCTCCAAACACCAGCTTACAGGAATATAACTGGGTAACTTTACTCAATAATAGAAGGAACTTTCACAGTACTCCAGTCCAGAAAACATACTTGGAAATTAACATTTCTGTAGGAGGAGTTATCTTAATTTAATGTCAGAGCTCTAAAATGTAGCTGCACAGTTCTGCCTTTACAAGAGAGGCTTAAGAACACTTGAGACCCACACCCAGAAAGTGTGGTTAATCCTGGGATATATCCTGTACCTGAAACTACCTGCTGGAACAAAAGGTAACACGCTTCATTTGAATGCTGCTGTCACATGTTTCCACAGGTGCAAACACACACTGAAGTCCCTCTCCAGCTTTCATGGTCTGAATTCTAAGAAAACCTTTTATAGAAATTGTGCTTCCCCAGTTTTAAGTTCTGCTGATTATGACTTGTCAAAGAAAGCTTTATACTTACAGCTGGACTCTTTGGAGAGCCATGAGACTGCAGCAATATACTCAGAAAGGGGATCAGGCTGCAGAACTACGACGTTGAGGTGGGCACTCCACTCCACTGAAAAGCAAGCACAGCAAGAGCCAGGGGTGAAAAGGAGCCAAACAAAAGGTGAAACAAACAACACACAGGGCCTTGCTGCTGGAAGAGGCAGCTCCACTCATTCCCTGGTGAATAAAAACACACAAATGCTACTAACTACTACACAAGTGTAAGAAATACTACTTATTACTGAGTTATTGTTTACCTAACTTAAAATTTATTCGGCACACACACAAAAAAGCACATGCACATGGATAGGATACTATCCTAAGTATGAAAATCATCCTGTTTCCACAGGGTATTTTGTAGTGTGTTAAATCTGGAATTGAACTAGAACTATTTCAAGGTTTCAAAGTAATAAATTACGTTGGCACACATTCAGGCTGATCTTACATGCACAAGTGAGCAGGTTCCAGCAACACAGAAAGCCATAATCAGTGGCACCAATAAGGTACTTGGAACATGTTAGTCTCCCAAAGCAGATGTTCCTACAGAAGTAAAGAGTCAAAACAAGTTAGTCACCTTCAGAGTTCATCTTTGTTTTTCTATGTAGCAATTACTCACAAGTCACAAAAACCATTCAATTATGATTTGGTTTTGGGATCTAAATCCAAAGTTTGTTTTTTGCATTCACCTCTAGTGGCATTAAAACTCCACACACAACTATCAGATAAGTCTGATGATTTAAAGTGTGCATAAATATGTAAGGATTACATGTTTCTACAGCATTCCAATATAAAGGAGGGATTTTAAATGCTTAAATAAATTACAAATCCGTACATAATTGTAAGTGTTCACATTGGGATTGGAAAATAACTTCCATATTTAAAGAAGTTTTACAATTGTTGAGGAACTAGAACGAGAGAACTAGTTAAAAAAAGGCTATTGTAAATTGCTCCAGTTGAAGAAAGCATGTGATTTAAATTCTCAGTCTTTTGTTTGAGAAGAACAGAAAACCTTATGATAAAAGATTTTCAAAAATGCTAGTAAGGGACAGAATTTGTATATCAACTTTGCAGTTATTCAAGTAATACAGTAATTAATTACATTTCTGGAGGAATTTATTTCCTTTTAATATAACAAATGGTAAAGGTTGTAAGATGAGGCAGCTGGCCTGGGAAAAGCCTGCCACTGCACCAAGCTGGTGGCTCACATACCTCCCACAATCTTCCTGCACACCAGTTTCAGAATAACATTTCTCAATTTCTAATCTTAGAGGATCAATATAAACATCACACAAAAGAAAAGCTTACAAACATACACACAACACATGGAAGGGAGAAACCTCTGTATGCTGCTATGATTTTTTGTATCAAAAGTCTTTAAAATATTGTGACAACACAATGTTGATGTCTTTTATCATGACAGCATACAATGGAGTATTGCTGGGATAGTCTGCCAGGAAAACATGGATTTTCAAACAGAGGTTAGAGAGGATAAGATATGTGTTTCATAGTACAGGTAAGGTCATCATGCCTTTATGGTTTATTGATATAATTTCTGTTTGCATGTATGCATACACGAATAAAGAACCAACTTCTTGAATTTACACTTTTCCAGGACTTTGATTCACCCCCGGATTAATGAGGAAAAAGAGAAGAGCTATCAACACACTACTTGTGTGCTCCATGATACAGATTTAAGGATGGGAGGTACAGGAGACATAAGCAAGTAAGAAGGAACTGCAGCATTCGATCTTGTTTTTAACAATATTTTTAACTAACCACCTTAAAGCCATTTTAGTCTTTTCTGTATATGAATTTAAGACTGATAAATTCAGTGTTTATATGTATATGTTTATAAACATATACAAGGTCTTGGACTGCTATGAATTGATTCTTTTCTGAGAGTTCAAATGGGACATAAAAGAGCAGATGAAAAATGTACCTTATATTTCCAGGTGGATGGCAGAATGTACACTTAAGATCCCAAGTAAGTGAATCCCATACAGTGACAGTTTCTTCAAAGCTAACAGCAAGCAAAGAGCCATCTTCTGAGAAGCAGCAATTTGTAGCTTGGTAGTTGTGGTAGCTGCCTACAAAGTCACAGCTCCAGCTCACACTCTGCTGTGCTGTGTTGAATAAACAAGCCAGTTAATTCAAGTCTATACATGAAGAAAGAAGAAATCAATTATCATTGCAAAATAGGCAGTTTTCTTTCACAATTTTTGAAGAGTACAGAGAATCTGCCCTGTTCTAATATAAGAAACAGCTGGTAGGGTTTTCATTTGTCCTCAGTTTTGCATTTGAACAGTGAACCTTGAGACTGACATGGTACAATATTCATGCTTATTTTGCCAACTCCTTTAACGGGGCCCTTAAAGAGGCAGAGGTTAGGTAAAATGATACTCAAGTAGACTCAACACATTGTTCTGAAAAAATTGTTCTGTCATAACTCTAGCAAAAACACATGAGCATTACTCAAATCTGAACACAGCTTGCATTTGAGTCTAACAAAGCTCATGGTTTATTTACAGAAGATCTGAAGATCACCAAGTGACCCACTAGCCTGCTTCCTTGTGCTGGTTGACCTGCCACTGCATTCTGCTGGGACACCTTTCCCACTGTTGATAGATACCAGAAAATAAACTGGAGCAAAGTGATGTATTTACTGCATTAACATACATTTCCCAGTATAAAATAATTCCTACAGCATGCTTTTGAAACATTTGAGTAGGATGAGGAAAAAAAGGAAAATCACCCTATGCTAAGATACTCTTTATATAATGGCTACAAGTCGATGATTACAAGACCTGCCTGTTATGAAGAAAAAAAAAAAAAAAAAAAAAAAGCCAGAAATGATTGAGTACTTCCAACTGCATGGCACCATCTAGGGGCCCAGCAAGAGACCTGCTGCAATTAGCACACACCAGAGTGAACTCAACTGAGGAATTCTTTGGTAAACTACTATTTGCTGCAGAGAAGCTGCAGCATGTCAAGCCTTTCTACCTGAGCCTTTATTTCTGCCCCACTGGGGAAATACACCACAGCAGTCACCACTAATTGGTACTTTTATATATACCATAAAACAAAACCCTGTAGTCACTCAAAATACAAACACCCTGATGAGGCCAGTCAGCAGATACAAAACTATTTTGTGGAAGGAAAAAAAAATTAAGTTTCATCCCCAACTGACAGTATACTCAAGATCAAAGTAGCTGCTCATTAAGTTAAGATATAATTTAGCCTCAGAATAATTTATGAAAAAAGCAAATCCAAAAACTCTTTCAGATACCATTGAGGGGGGTACTAATAGAGTAAACAACACAAGGTTTTGTCTTTTTCTCTTTGTCTTCAACCACAGCTGAGGAACAAAGAGCTTGAAAAGAGAAAGTTTGGCAAAGTTTGCCAAATGGAAACCCCAGTAGCTCCAAAGTAATTTGAACATGTTCTCACCTGCCCATGAAAAGACAAACAGATTACTAAACTGCAAGCAGTTCAGCAAGACCACTGTCACGGCTACTTAGGCATGAAATGACAAGACATCCAAGTGGCAGGAAAGTGCCACTTCACTTTAGTGTGCCTGACACTGTAATGACATTTAAGTACAAGGACGCTAACAAGTTGGAAATCTTTTGTATTTCACGTCCAAAGGCATAAAGAGCAATCAATAAACATACACAGGTGATCTGTTTGAAAGAACATCAGCATGTCTTTTAAGAGGTGAAATTTGGTTATTAGAAGTACCTCAGAAATATCTAAATACTCATTCTATGATGTTCAAGTACCTAATGGAAAGGAAGGATTTTCAAAAAAATGAATTCTGAAGTGGTGTATCTGTAGAATTGCAAAAGTGCTATTATTTTACACTAACTCAGCTCAAACAGAGTAACACATTTCTGTATCCTGCTCCTTTAAGCAGGAGTCTCAAATGAAAAGCCTACCCAGAAGACTGACAAAAATCTGTTTTCTCAGCATGGAAAAATCATTACCACAAACAATTCTTCAACCAATGAGCACAGGCTGCCATTCCCTTGTACAGCAGCTTGTTAAGGTCTTTGGCTATTTCAGGAACCTCCATACCAAATTAATACTGTGGAACTACAGTACTTCATGCAGCAGCAGAAGCAGATCAATGCAGGGGACTAAGCAAATGAAAGTAGGATCTTCATTTCTCCAGCATAACTTCAAATGTCATTGTAGGTCCTTACAAACTTAGGTTATTCTCATGGTTCTATGTTACAAGGTGCAAGTAAGACTAAGTTATATTTTGGCCACCCTTACCTTCTGGATCAGTGTCTTCTACCATCACCCAGACTTTAAAAACACAGTCTCTGCCAGTTGTTACCAGTATGAGAGAGTCATCTCCCAGTTCATCCATGTCACGAAAGCACATGTCTGTGATGCGGTTGTCATGGGGCGCGTTTATTCTGGTGTTCAGCTCAAAGCTATAGGAAAAGAAGATAGAAGAAGAAGATAGATAGAAGATAGAAGCTTGCCATTCATATTTCATTTCATATTCATTCATATTTCATTTGAAATTTGGGAAGACTTCAAGTTGATTCTAGAATGGGCAGGGAGAAAAGTAATCAAAGGAATTTTTAATTAAGACAGCTAAATGGTATTGCATTAATAGATCAGGTTTCCCTAATGGCTTCCATACAGTAGCCCAGCACCAAGAATTATCATTAGGCAAGCATCTCTCAAATACTCTAGAAAATCAGTCATGTGGTTGATCAGTGCAGTACCTTTCTTTTGCCTTGTTTCTTTAAGAAAATAAAAATTTGACATCAAAATGTAATTTTTTAAATAGGAAAATCAAGGAAAGGATATTAACCAGATGCATATGTTAGCTAAAGACAGAGACCAACAATATAATGACAATCTTCTGTACCTTGTGGAGAAGGACTAATCAATTAATGATGGATTACACAGAGGTGGGAAAACTATAGAAGGTACAGAGCCATTCTGTCAGGTCCATGATTTTTAGCACCAAGAAAATATGTGAACTAAAGTCATATGGTTACAATAGTCTCTGACTACTATAAGTAAAACAGATCCAGAGCAATTATTTCCTGTGTGTATTCAGTGCAACTCTGTGCTCTGCTGCAGATGCTTTAGTGTGCATGGCAACTTTCCAGACCTGGAAGAACTCTGTGCAGGGATTTGTGTGACTGACAGCTGGGAAGCCAGCTGCTACCCTTACCTTTGTATTTCCTCATTGTAGAGCCACAGCTTGAGCTGCAGCTCGGGGTCAGTCACTTCTTCACTCTCCTCGACTGTGGCCAGCCAGGTGCCGCGGGCGCTGAACGCCGCCTTCACCAGGTCCGACTGCTTCAGACCCGCCTGGTGGATGTACTGCCGCTGCACAATGTCCAGCTGCAAGGCAAGGCAAGGGTGCATCTCAAAATGCAGGCAGAGCTCTAAGACATCCCACTCATGAAAGCATGCAGAAAGGATGCTCTGAAGGCTCCTGTTACATCTGACTGGGCCGTGGCACAAAGAAGTAACCAACATGTTGGGAAAGAATTAGAGCATGTGCATTCCACAGTGATGCAAAGTGTAGGAAAAAATGAAAAGTAATTTGAAGGTGTTTTACCTACAAATTTTTGACATTTAACAGGATAGCACACTGTTTTAGAGTACTTTTTTCAGTATCAATATTTAGATTTGCTTAGCAAGTGAAGTCAGAGATAAAGCCAAGAACATCTCAACCTGGAATCCAGCCTTGTGGGATAGCTGCAAGGTTTTTTTTCCATTTCCCATATTAAGTCTTCAAATAAATTCTGATGCACAAGTTACTTGACTAAGTTAAAGTTTTGGTACAAGCCCATCCAACTTACACTGAACAACTGTTGGTCACTCTGGAGGGAATAGAACTGCAAGTGGCCTGGCTCTCCATTCAGGACCAAAGCTTTGGTTCTAGGATCAACTACTAGGCCAGTCTTGATGTCCCTACCTGGAAACAAAAATCAGGTGACAAATGACCAAAGCTTTCAAGTGACACATTCCACCCTCTAAGCTGAAGATAAATTTTACTGCACTTACTTTTGATTAGCCCTTGAATACTTTTGGAAAACCTTAGGTTGCTGTTGATTATCGATATTCCTGAAAGAGAAAGCAGACCAAATCTTGCAAAAGGCACACACCTCATGGTGGGAAAGGGACTGTAACCATCTGTACTGTAAATGTGTATTTTCACAGTTTATGACACCAAGGTAGAAAGTCAAGTTACAGCAGTGACCAGGCAAATTCACAGAACTGATCAAACAGGAAAAGAAAAAGCATCTGTTTTTTTCAGATCACTAATGAAATTTTATGTAGTTCTTAGTTAAATCATCCAAAATCAACAAAATAAAGCTCCTACAGATTTTCATTTCCATTGAAGTGATACTTGGATGTGTTTTGGCTTACTGTTGTCTGTGTGCAAGGTGCAGCAGAGAACGCCATCAGAGGCCATGGAGATGTACTCGATAGGAGACCCCAAACGAGGCAGGAAATCCTTCTGGCATGAAGATTCGTTGTGCCACTGGACTAGGACAGATTCAACTCCACCACTCAGCAACCTGGTTCCTTTTCCAGCAAGAAAATACAGTTAAAAGGTTTTGCTTAAAAAGAAATAATTCAGATAAAAGTGTAATATTTCTGGCAGCAGGTTTGAGCTCAGAGAATTTATTTGGATGCAAGTGAAACTGGCAAGAACTCAATGGTATTATTAATGAAATAGAAGGGGAGGAAGAGTGGAGGTGAGGAGAAGAGGTTAGAGAAGGGCTTAGATTTTTCTTTCTACCACAGAAGGCAGATATTTGACATTTTAAATGCCAATCAAAATGCATATTAAAAAATAACTCCTTTCATTTTTATTTCAGATCCTTCCTGGATATACTTAAAATTCTAGAAATTAACTTTTAGTAAGTCGATAAACTTGGAGCTTCTATAGATTCTTCCCTGTCTGCTGCAACACTCCAAATTTCAGAAACTTCTGTTTGATGGAGATTTTTTGGGGTTTTGGTAGGTTTTTTTTATTGCTTTGTTTCGGTTTTTATTTTTCTTTCACTCACCCTCCATAGTAAAAGCCAGATCCATGACAATATCATGATGCCAGTGCAGTGTGGAATATGTGTACTCTTTTCTGTGGTGGAAATTCCTCCTGTGTGGAGAAGAACAAAACAATTATTTACTCACAAGATCAACAACATAGTAAACAAAAGGAAATATCGAATTGAATCAATTTTATAATCCTGTCCTCTAACTTCTAGACAAGAGATGAAGGAGAAGGGAAGGAACCACACTACAGGTTTTCAGACCCCTCCTGGTCCACACCTCACAGATGTTCTGAGCAACTCAGCCCTGGGAGCAACTTAACCATATAATGTTTTTAATCAAGTTTTCCATTGGTGTGCTGTCTCTCACTTGCCCATAAAGACTTATTTCAGGTGCTTTGCATTACCTTTTACACCTCAGTTTAGATTCAGTGGAGCATAACTTAACACAGGCACTTTTTCCACTTGGCATATACACTGTCAGCACTGCAGGTTCATTGCTCATTCTGACTTCTAAAAATGGCAATGCTAAGGACAAATCAGACTGCTTTGCTTGGGTTTGACTTAATTCCTACAGTCAGAGGAGTTTATGGGATACATAGTTAAGTAAAATGCACATACCAGAGGCGAATCTTTCCATCAGCATGGCCAGTTGCAATGCAATCCTCCTTAGGATGGCACACAACACAACTGAAGCGATTGTCTCCTTTTGTCTTCATTGTACTTAAAGAAAACCTTCAAAAGTAAAGAAAGTAACTTTAATTGTAAGAGTTAGGTTGGTTGTTCTAAAACAAATCTTCAAAAGGATCAGCTAGTGCACATAAAAATAATTCTGATTAACAAAATTAAACATTTTCAAGTTGCTATGGTTACATGCACTCTCAAAAATAGTGACAGACTTATTTTCCTCCTCATTTCCTTAATTCTTCACCTTCAATCACACTGAAAGAGTTTTTGCTTCTTTCTCTTTCCTTTTCTCCTGCTTCCCTCCCATTCTCTAGGCCGTGCCCAAACTATGTCACTTATTTCAGGTCAGCATCTACCTAAGTATTTAACTGAAAAAAAATGCATTCCTGAGCTGCAAAGGTAAGGTAGTACTATCAATGATCTGCTCACTGTTCACTTCTACAGGAACCTTCTTATACAGTGACTACATGCCCTCCAGAAAACCAAATCTGAGATCATGTGTGCACACATCATAAGTTAAAAAACATTTAAGATATATCAGACTGAATCAATACCTGACATTTTCATGCTCGTTCTTACCTGTTCAACAGTTTCCGTTTAAAAAAATAAACTTGGAGGTTCACATCCTTCACTGACACCACATATGAACCCTGTTAAAGTAAAGCCATTTAGGACATACAGATTATGTTTTCAGAAAAAAATAAAGCACATTTCACTACAAAGTACTTTATACTGAAGACAACATACAAGCTGATGTTAATACTTTCCCGTTTTAAGTGTCAAAGTTTCTTTTTTGTTTCTGCAGTATTAAAGATAGCATAATTCTTACACTGATTAATTTACTTTCAGTTTTGTTACAGTACTGCTGTGCTTTGTGTAAAGGCATAAACAGAATAGAGTTCATTTGAGAGGAAAAAAACCCCAACCAACAATGCAGAGGAAAAAAAAAAAACCAAAGGTGAACATACTTCTCTTCCAAAAGCAATGTGCTTCATTGATGAACCCACACCATCCAGAACCACTGTGAGCTCCTTGCCTTCCAGATCTTGGCCTATTCCTTTTGACAGCTTAACTGAGACCAGCTGGAATGTATCTGAACAAAGAAAAAAAATCTGTCTGAAACCAAGAGTAGCACTGAAAAATGAGGTTCAGACAGTGGGTATCAGTGCAAGTGTAAGCAGAATCCATGGGAAGCTGCACAGTATTTGGTCTTGCTCTGAAGTACCAATATATCATAGTATACAATAAGGCCAAGCTGTATTTATTGTAGACAAAATCCCATAAAAAATACCTAGGCATGCTGTGAATAGGACAGATCAGTTTATGGTAATACTACCTAAGGTGGGATAATAATTTCCAGCACTCATACCCAGCTTCAGTAGTACAACCTGTACCTTGGTGAGCACTGCTCAAAGATGAACTGCATCTACGAGACCACATCCATGCAGTACATGCTCCAAAAGCAAAGACAAGCACTCTTCTAGACAAATATTGGAATGATGGATGTCACAGAATAAGAATGAAAGAGATACAACATGCAGGACTACAGATATTTGCCACAGGATTTAAATAATATGTCACAATTAACATATTAAAGCCCATTCTTGCAGCACACAGCTCTCTGCTGGGACAGCAGCACAGACACAGAATGACTGAGATGACATGGATGATGCTACTTGTACTGTACCTCGTTCACCCTTCTTTGGAATGACAACAAACACTGAGTCCTCAGCACTAGCAAGTATGTACAGTGCCAGAAGTTTGGTTCCTACAGTGAAAGTCTGAAGAAAAAAAGAGAAGGAAATCAGCAATTACTGCATTTGTGTGTATGTCTTTGAAATAAGGAAATCATGTCTTAAAGAAACATTCACATATTAATTAAAATCCTCGATTCTAAGACAAATACATCTTTATTCTATCAAGGACTAATAGAAATGTTAAAACAGTACTAATAAAATATGAGACATCAGAATTATTGAAAAGCCTCAACATATCCTTAATACAAAGCAGAAGGCACACCCAGGGGTGGGTATTTAGTGGAAAATGTGGGAAAGAGTAAGCAGCCCAAATTTTCAAGCCATTGGATCAATTCCTATTGGTGTATCCCAAACTGCAGCACACTTCCCAGAGCTACACTGGACTCTAAACTGCAGCAGGTAGCAAAGTCAGTATGTCAGTACATCTCCTATCTTCTTCCCCAAAAGGATCTGCATCATCATCATCACCACACATTCTATTACTGCCATAATTAGATGGGTTTTATGTTGTGTTAATAGTAGAACAACCCATCTCAGACTGATTTGTGCCCATTTTTGACATGTTCTTAACAGGAATTAACTGCACATACTTTAATGGGAATCCCATCCACGAAGTCCCACAGCTTAATGGTGCCATCGAGAGAGCAAGAATAGAGCTGAAGAAAAAAAGCCAAAAACAACTATGTAAGTAATAGCAATATATCAAAGCCAGATTCTACATGAAATCACAACTACAATTCCAGGTAAAAAAGACAGGACAGAGACCAGCTCTGTGCTGCCTTCAAATAAAGGGCAAGTACAACACTAATACTCTAGTTCCAAACAGACATTGTCACAGAGACTGAATGCACAGATACCCACCATGGGAACATCTAATGTTGCACAGCTAATATACAGATCAGTCCCTCTTGGTAAACAACTCTCGTTTATATCCCGACACCAAAAAAGCCCAAACAAACTAGGAGCAGGGAAGGCAGGTTGGGGGCAGAGGGAGCCACTGGGCAAGTTAAAGGGATTTAGTCACATCTGCATCAGTACCAGCAGATACAGAAGGGCGAACACCAAGCACAGTATTTCTGATTTTCTCACATGCTTCTTTTACCCTTTCAATCAATGAGCCGGAAATTTTGCTATATTTCCGTTTTTCTGTCATTCCATTCAAGGAGCGTAATCCACATGACATTTCACGCTTGTGTTTGTAGGAAACTGACAACCTTCTTGTCAGATTTCAGCGAAACATCAGCTGGGCGATGCCCTAATCACTGCCAGCCCCTTCCCAAACTGCAGCCAGCCCCGGGAGAGCCCCCGCGGCCATGCCCCCCTTCAAACCTGCATGTGGTTGTGCGGGTTCAGCTGGATGCCGGTCACCAGGTCGGTGTGGCCGCCGATGAGCCGCAGGGTCTCCTCGGTGTTCACGCTGTACACCTTCACGAAGTCCCCCGACACGTACAGCAGGTACCTGCAGGGGAAACAACGCTGTTAGCCCGCCCGAAGGGGGCCCGGCCGGCCCGAAGGGGGCCCGACCGCCCCGCGGCAGCCGCAGGCCGCGGGGACACCGGCGGGCAGAGCCCCGCTCGGAGCTCAGGAGTCCCCCCCGAGCGCGACCCCCCGGCTCCCCCGCCCCACTTGCTTGGAGTCGGCGGAGAACACGGCCCGGGCTCCGCGCAGGGTGCCACCCCCGCACCGCACCACGCGGAGCGCGCCCGGCGCCACCATCTTGTCCCGCTGCCACCCGCGCGCCGGCCCCGCCCCGCCCGGCGCTGATTGGCCCCGCCCCGCCCCGCCCGGCGCTGATTGGCCCCGCCCCGCCCCGCCCGGCGCTGATTGGCCCCGCCGCGTGCTGTCGGCGGGCCGCGCGCGCCCCCTCACGGACAGACTGGGGCGGCGCAGGAGGGGAACGGCCCCGAAGCCACCGCATCCATCGCCCAGACCCGGGCACTCAGTCTGGGCTCCTCCTAAATACCGCTCCCGCCACCGGAGTCCCCGGGCAGCTCCTTCCAAACACTCTTAACGTGAAGAAATTATTCTTAGTGTCCATCCCGAACCTCTGCTGGCACAGCTTGATACTCCCGTCGGGAGCTCACCTGGCCACAGCCTCCTGCCAGGTAGTTTGTACAGGGCGCTCCGCCCTCCATTAGTGCCCCTGCCGTGCGCTCCTCAGAGCGCCGGTGAGTGCGGGGAGCTGTGCATGCTGCCCGTGCCCACTACCAGGGTTTTCCTGTGAAACCTCCCCCGGCTGCTCTCCGCAGCCATTCCCGGGTGGAAGGCGGCGGGAGCGCTCGGCAGGGCAGGGCAGGGCTGGGCTGGCCCGTGCGGGGCTGTGCCGCTGTCACCCCCCGCGAGCGCTCCGGTCCCTCCGGAGTGGCGCGGGCACTGCCAGGGACAGTCCTCTGGCTGGGTCTGGAATTGCGCCTGTCTGAGGAGAAAAATGCGTTAACTCCCTTGTTGAAGTGGTTAGAAAGGCTGAACAGAGGAAACTGAAGGGTAAGCTTTGCTAAACCCCGCCTTGCTCGCCGACTTGGACGAGCTGTGGGTTTGCTGAGTTACTGAGCACATCGTGTTCTCGTAACTGGAGGAAAACCGCTGTCAGAAGCAATGCGAGTGTCTGGAGTACACCGTGATTTATGGTGTCTGCGCCCTTCACTGCTGCTTTGGAATAGCAATTGCAGTTCTTGCACAGCTGTGTAGTTTTGGCAGCTGTTTAGGCGACTGAAGGTATCTCTGGTATGCTTGTAATTGATTTTTAAACAGTCGCCCTTCTCAGACAATAACAGGGACAGGTGCGTTATGAGTGGGTAGTTGTGATCATCCTGCTGTAAACGATGTCCTTTTTTTCCCTGCGGACTGAATCCTGGTCCGGAGGTTACCCGCGGATTGTGCAGGAACAGGAGCACACACCGTGGAGTATCGTGGCCATAGGGAGCTGGGGATAGGTGTGAGAGAGCACAGTGCGCCCAGAAACCTGGCTGCCCATTTCAGATATTTGACAATTAAACAGCGCTCTCTCTCCGGAGCTGAGAGCAGAATTTACAAGCGCTGCCTGAATTGCAATTGGGTTCAGCAGCTGTGTCGTGCTCTCACTCTGGTGAGTATTTTAGAGCCCAAAGGCAGATGCAGCCTAGTGCTCCTCCTGTATGGGACGTCGTGTCCAAGTTCTGAGCCACAGGCACTGAGTAAAGCCAGAGTTCTGTCAAAGGGAGAAAAAAGCAAGGTGTCTAGGAAGAGACAGTCCCTTTAATCCACATTATTATGTGAATGGGACTCTTTTGTTCAGGACTACACTAAATATAGTCAAGTCTTGTCAAAACACAGAAACTTGGCATATTCATCCTTCTCCTGGATGAAGGAGACAGGCAAATACCTTGTGCATCTCAATGCATACGTTTTTGTAATGCATGATTATTTTCATCATTTTAAGAAATCTGCTATAAGCTTTGAAGCTGATAAACCATGTAGAGATCAAGACTGCCCCATATATCCTAGGAACACAGAGAGACAAAATAAACCATTTACTGCCAGCACCTGTGCAGAGCACTGTTCCCCCACAGCACAGCCACTGCTTTCAGCCCTGGCTTTCCCTGCTTCCAGCAGCACAATTAATTCGATTTTCCTTCCCACAATTCATCAGAAAACCCAATAATACAGCCACAATTAATGTGATTTCATTATCAAAAAACCACTTGCTAGTTATTACAGACAAGGTTTTTTCCACTATAGATGTTCTGCATGATTGTTCCAAGTAATGCTTCCCAAAGTTTTTAGTAGTGCTATTCTAAATATGGAACATTGCTGTGAATTAGACTGGGTCACTATAGCAGAGTTTAAAAGACTTTTGTTTTCAAAGTTAAAATGGTTGCTGTAAATTTATTATTAAATAATAAATAATGCCATAAATAATAATATATAATCTATAGTATAGAATTACTTACTAATAAATAATAAACACATGCACAGTGTGTCTTTTATAAAGTTTTCTTTGGGATTTTAAAAATTTTTTTTAGATGTACTCAGCTTTTTAGTTCATTGTCATAACCTATATTTTAAGGGTGGTTTGGTGCACAGGTATATAAAGAACCAAAACTTACCCGTACCAGTTTCTGGAAGTTGAGGGAGTAGAAGATACTGAAAGTATCTGGTTTGTGGTATTCAATGGAGTAAGGAGCAATCTAACCTGTTGTTTGATTTTCTTTGTTTGAAGTGGTGGCTTTGTATGCTTTTTCTAATTTATTTGTTTAAATTTACATTTCCAGTATATAAAATTCATAGGTTTGTCTATCTGCAGAAGTTTGCTTTTGTCTTCCCCAAAGTAGTGATTTGATTCAGTAAGGATTCTAGTGTATTCAGCTGATGTTTATTTAGGAGGAATTAATCAATAGAATGTAATTGCAAGTACTGCAAAGTATATTTTTGCAAAGTTTTGGAAAAATGTATTGCAATGAATTGAGCAAATAGTTCATAGATCATAGCAAATAGCATTGACCAAAGATTTGTTTGCATTTAGAATTCACTGTGTGATTGTTTAAGTAATTACAGGTAAACTAGTTGGAGAGAATGCAGCTGTACTTCTGAGACATCTTTTTAATATTGTAAATAAAAATAGCATAACTTTAAATATGTTACCAACTTAGAAGGAAATCCTTCCAGGCCAAGAGGTGAGTTCTTTCTAAACAAGTATTACTAGTTAAGTACTTTGCCTAGTCTGTAAGTTTCTAAACTGTCCCAAGACTTGTGAAATCTCATGTCAATAATACAGTGTAAGAGTGATTAGGAGAAAAAACATTGTTGTGTCTTCAAGGAAGCAGAATGACTGTCCTTAAGGAAGGGTGTTGTACACTACAGTACCACTGCAGTTCATTAAGTCAGTAGTACAAGACAGATATCTGATTTGAAATGCTAATTACATTTTATATTTGACTTGGTTTTCATCAGGTTTCTTACTTTCCTCTACCCTATTTGATGTTAGCCTTGCTCCTTAATAGAATATCCAGCTCTGTATCCCTGTCTGGAGCCTGGGAGCTGTGATCACTCCCTTGCTGTCCCCCACACTCTGCTTTCACACTGGGATGCTGGTTGGCCAGCATTTCAGCATGGGGCAATGGGTCTGGTACATTTCAAAATCTGTTCCGTTTGTAAACTCCACAGTTGGTCTCCAATGGCTTTTTGTCTTCCATTTGGTGTCTTTCTCAACCAGCTTGTGGCTGCAAAGAGAAGAGGGTTCTGAAATGCATGCCTTGAAGTCTTCTGTAAGGAAATCAGGGATAAGAAAGGCAGCTTGTTTAATAATGTCTTCGTTTAGGAGGTGATATGACTGACTCAAATAATTGATTACTAATTTGCCTAAGTAAACTTAACACAATGTACTGATATGCTGACTTCAGTTAGAGGGGATATATTTATTTGAAGGGAAATTACACTTTTTTTTTGGTGGTACACAAAAATCAACATCTCACTGCTGAAAGAAGAATTAGCATGACAGAGGTGAGATCGGAGTATGCGGCAGGAGCACGTGGTGGTGTGGAAGCTCCCGCAGTGGGGCACAGCAATGATTTTCAGATTGGCAAAGCAACTCTGCCGGGAGGGGAGGCTTGGCGAGATGGAGAGATGGTGTAACCCTCTAGTAACGAGTCAAAGCCGCCGTGGGCACTAGAGGGTGCTGGAAGAACGACTGCAACATGAGCAGCTCCGTGTTTAAAGTGGAGAAGCCCCGAGAAGGGGAGCTCGCCAAAGGCGTGGTGCCCCTCAGAGCTCTCTGTGCTGACCCAGCCTTGCCATCAACACCACGCTGGTGTTCTCCTCTTGGATCCGCTGCTGTCAAAGGGAGGGCTGGCACCTCGGAGGGACTCTCTTGTGTGACACCGTGTCCTTAGCAGCGCTCAGCAGGTGATGGCAAAACAAATGTAAACACTTCCATCACTTTTCAAAGAAGTTTTGTTTTGAAACATCTCTAAATAGAAGGACTAAGCATATGGTGAGAATGAGTAGAGGCAAACTTGATAAATGGAAATTTGAATCTTGATAGTGATTCTGGTCTTTAAAATAATTTCACCTTTGTATGTTTTGGTGTCTGATAAATTGTGAAAGAGTAAATAGTATAATTTCAGTTTAATTTAAATAGTTAATTTTGAAAGTACTTTTTTCTTTTGAAGGTCATAAGATTGTTTAATAGTACAGAATTCTTCATTATAATGTCATCCCATACTAGTTTGTTTTTACAAGTTCTTTAAGTACCTTGGAAATATTGGCTAATAAGTACCGAAGTACATTTAGTTTGATGATGGAGCTGTTTGGAATTTTTGTTACCAACATATTAAGGTAAGGAGATATTAGTTACCTAGTAAGGAAGTAATGACACAGTGAGAAACCCTGCAGGTAAATTAAATGGATATTTCATATGAAAATTTCACTACAGGAATTCCACTGAAATTTCTTCCCATTTCATGCATTCCTTTTTTTTTTTTTTAATGCTAGAAAGGGAATAGGATTTGTTTTCTGACGATTTCTAGTAGTTAGAATAGAAAAAACTGTAACATATAATGACAGCAGACACTCACCTTGGGGTGGTGTGCATGTACTTGACCTTTTCTTCATTCATTGGGTGTGCCTTTCCCTTTGGAAAGGGCATTTTGTGGAGATGTGGTACCAACTGACCTGCATGCTAGCACAGCTGTGCTTTTGTATCCAGGTTGTGAATAGTCTCCAAGCCTTGCTATGGGAACTTTGTGTGATCCTGTGTATGAATTGTCCCAGATGTGGTTTCTACAAGCTGTGCATCATCTGCATTTTCTGCATCTATGTATGCCTTACACCAAGGCACTCACCAAAGAGTCAGGGCTTCGACTGGAGGAACAAGTGCCTGGTCTTCTACATTAACCCAATAGACAAAGTGGAGACTCTGTCGATCCACATGCATTTTACAGCTCATTTTCCCCATTGAAAAACAGGGATAATATCTTGTACACATCTGTCATGGCAATGCCAGTCAAGTCCCATTGCTATTAACTGCTTATTGATACCAGCCAGGTGTAGAGGTGTGATGCTGATTTTGTATTCTGGTGTCTCTCCTCTATTCTAGTAATGAAAAGAAGCTCTGAAATAAATGAGAATAAGTATTTCCTAATTATTAAATATTCCTGTGACACTTAAAGACTTTAAGTTACTTTATCAATAAGGCATTGGCTACTGCTGAACACTTTTTCCTTTCCACAAAAATGCAAATGAAGCAACTCATAACTGCTGAAACAGATGCTGAGTATTCAAAAGATAACCTCAGAAGCAAATCAGAACCTGCATCTCTAACTTCTGAATCAAAACTGTTCAGTGCAAAGACTCTGCTATAAAAAGACAGACATACTCTGAATATTGTATGTGGAGGTCTTCCTTCAAAGGTTTGTTCTTTAAGCAGTGGCTGTTAGTAAGCAAGGATAAAGTTTAAGGGAAGCAGAGCTAAAATAGGTCTCAATCTTATTTACATCAAGCAGCTGCTAAATCTTTAGTGTCCACTGTCCCATATCTTCAAAGATTTTTTTCCCCCCCTTACCAGTAACAGGGGAGATGAAGCTTTGTTCAGCTAGGAAATGTAAGTGCTACAGTAGTTACAAAAAGATTCTGGCTTAAAAGGAGAGACTCTCAGTCTTTTAAAAACTTTGTGCCTGTAGCCTAACAAATGTTCACAGCCTCTCCTGTGATACAAACCAGCTGTAACCATGCATTACTGTGTATAAACAGTGTTCTCTTGCTGTGTTTCCAACAACAAAGCAGGAGATACAAGCTTTACTGTTCTCTTCTCAACTGACTTGTGTTAATTCCCTACTACTGATAATCACCCTGTTTTTACAAAAATCCTGTCCCATTCTTGAACCCAGCAAGAACAGGGGCCAGCACTGGATTGCATGCCCAGTGACAAGCTGAAAGCTGGCCTAAGAGGTTGGGGACTTGGTGCAGCTTTTAGGGTCTTTGTGAAAAGTCTCATTGCAAAATCTTCCAACTCATGGAAACAATGTACTTTTTATGCATTAGTTCATCAGGATAACCACGGCCCTACTTTTCAAGAAGCAATTCATGAAACAAGAATAGACTCTTCTTTTTCTGCAGTGTTTCCTTAATTTTAAAACATTCCTTACTGGAGGTGGTTTTCTTTAATGGGAGAGAACTCTGAGAGGAGCCTCGAAGGTTCATAGATCAGCGTTAGTGATACTTCAGAACTGGTGGGTGTCCTAAGTAATGTAATATAATGGGTCAAGTAAATATCCACTTTCCCTTTTTTGATACTGCAGCTAGCAGGGTTACTTGTTTTTTCTGCTCATACGTCTATTTCTTACAAGAAATGTACCCTCTGCTTTTTCCCTGCATTTTGCACTGATGCCTTGGCATTTGTGGCATCTGTCTGACACAAAGGAGCTGATTCTGAAGGGTGAATGCCCTTCACTATTCATATGTCTCCTCTGAGATAAACAATGCCAACAGAACTCTAGTTTATATGTGTGTTCAAACTGAGGTAAAACTCATTTCACAAATTATTTCCAAGCACCAAGCCCAGATGCCTATTGTTAAGGTTTGGATTTTTCTCTTGCAGCAGCTGCAGAATGGATTTTTTTTAACAGTTATACTGAGTTTCATAGCAGGGAAACTGTTTTGTTGCCAAATGGTTGTTACCATGATTTCTACTGAAAGAAGGATTTTGGAGGGGAGAGTGAGTCCAAATGTGCTGATTATTGCAGAGTTGTGTGGTATCTTTTAATGCACAATGTTTTTAGCAGTCTGGGTAAATGCTGCTGCTTTAACTAACAGGAGGATACCAACATAAACCATGATGTATTCTGAACTGGGGTTTTGTAACTGTTAGAAACAGCAGTCATCATGGAATAACTTTGTATTGTAAGGCCTATTGAACTGATAAACATAAATGAACAGGAGACTATCTCCTAGCTTACATGCAAGCAACAGGTTGTGTGAAGTGTGGTTTAGGCATTATACCCTCCAAATTCTGTCCTCCCTAACCCACACATGGCTGCTTATCTGCTCTTAACATTCTTAATCCAATTCTACCTAAACAATCTTCTAAAATGGTGTGCACATGAGTTATATCCTTTACTTGCCCTTTCCCAAAGTTTACTAGAACCTGGTAGGTGGTGGAACAGAGATTGCCTTTGGGTTTGGGCTCACGTTGCCTTTAGCAATTGTTGATATAATTCCTATTGGTAATGTTCTGTAGCTTCAATTAGGGCATTTTTTTCCTGAAGGCTGCATGTGCTCCAGATCCCCACAGTGCACTTGGAGGGCCCTGGCAGTGAGAGCTCACAGTATTGAACTGCAGCTGACTTTGTGGCTTGGAAGGAAGGTATTGCTCCAATGAATTAATAAGGATAGCACCATGTTTTTCAAGACAGCACTAGCAATGTCTTTGCTGTCTTCAGATGTTGGCAGGTCTTACTGAAGGGTCCCAGCTTAAGCAGTTCCATGAACTTCTGGACTGGTATCCCTGAGATGCATTCTCCTAGCAAGAACCTAATGTGGCTACAAACCATGCTTTTGGTTCCTGTTAAACACTCCTACTTTTAGAAGTCACAGAAATGGTGGAGTTTACCAGGTGTTAGATACAGTTCATAATTAATTGAGTGGAGGTGAGAGAAAATATGCAATTAAAGTATTTATTTGGATTACTTTAGTATTGTTCATAAACACTGAATCAGTCTCCTATTCCAAATGATGTTTAAATATAGTTTTGGTTTCTTTTGGTTGGAATAATAGTCTCTTTATGAATAAGCACCTTAGGTTTTATTGTCTTAGGGCACATTTATAAGTTAATGCCAATTTAAAGTCTTTGTATATTGTGGTAAAAGTAATCTTAATCTCATTAACCTGGGTGTCCATATTTGTTATTCTGAGAGACAATCTTACTGACATACCTGTTCTTCTAAATACTTACCCAAACCTTTTTTGGTGGCAATTATTTGCTTATTTGTCTTGGTTCCATTTCTTTTTTCCTTTCATGTAAATGTCTTCTCCTATCTTGACTATGTATTTAATTTGTAGCTTGCTGTGGATAACTTAATACATCCTCAAGATAGTATGGTTTCCATGGCAGATTTTAGTTTGGCCTTATTACTTCAAGTTCTATTCTGCCTTTTTGAAGGTAATTTGTATAAATTCTTGTGGTATGTTCTGTGTAGTTTCACTTCTAGATTCACAATTACCTTTCATTGTCTTCAGTGCTATTCTGCTTGTAAACTGCAGTAAAACTGTTAAATGTGTTTTATTTTTTTTTTGTGAAGCTGTGTGTTTACTGTGCTACTGCTATACTTTTCCTGCTTAACATACTATTCTTTTTCATTTTCAAATTTTCTTCCAAATTTCAAATCTTTCACTAGTTTCTGTGAAAGAAACTGACGCTCCCTAGCAATTTCCTGTGTCTCTGAAGAAAAACGTCCCCAGCAGAGTCCACAGACTGGTGTATGGTGTGTCCTGCTGTTTTGCTGCCATTATAGGTAGGTGTCTAGGGACCTAATGCCCTTTAATTTCAGCAAGGTTCTGCTATGTGCCCACTTCTATCAGTCAGATTGACACACCACACAGGTATTTCCCATCTCAGGGATGAATAAATAAGATCATATTTGACATTTGTGGATAAATATTTGGCCTCCACTCTTCCCTGAGACTCGCAGCTGTCATAATTTAGGAGAACTCATGGTTACTGGCTGTGAAAGGCTGGAGACAGCTCCTGCCAGAGCCATGAAAATCTTCTCTTTGGTCAGCCAGCAGACTGGCTGTTGAGCAATTTGAGACCCTCCCTTCCCCCAGAGACTGGGTATTTTGTTACTGCAGTGCTTCCAGGCACTTCTGCATGGAGGAGAGAAAGCCATTGGAAATGTTTAGTCTCTTACATGATGGTATAGGAAGAACTGCAGAACTTGGCTAGCAGAGTTTGATAAGCACTCAGGCTCTCTATAAAGCAGATTTTTTGTTAGCCAATTGATGATTCCTGTGGAATCTGTGCTCTTCAGTAATTATCAGGACTGAGGAGCAGGACCAAAGGTTATAGTTTGCAGGTTAAATAATCCTACCCCAAAGGATGTGCAGCTTTTGAAATATCCAAAATAATCTAGTCAAAATAAAATAGCAAAGGTATCAGCAACTGACTTTTTTTGGCTGAATTTTCTTACTCTGTTGAGCAATAAGGTCTGTAGACAAAAAAAAAAAATAATTCTGAGAGCTCCACAAGAGAGTGGCTGCCAAATACAACAAAGGTTTCCTGTGCAAATCTAGAGAGCCAGGCTTCAGTCAGCCTTATGGCAATTGCTGGAATTTGCTTACCTCTGCATTTTGTTTGACTGGGTCTCCTTCAGGCCCAGAGGGGTAACCAGTTTTAACGTTGTGAATTACGAATTTTCAATTTAGATGGGAAAAAATGCAAATAGTATAAGAGAAAACCATATTAAATGGTTTGAGCAAAATGTCATGTGGTTTACTTTTACCTGTGTGCTGCCATTTATTGCTACGAACCCACAAGAGCAAGAACTCGAAATTGTATTTGTAAACTATTTCCATGGGCAGTGCTGCAGGTTCTTCCTGTTTTGTGTTACATGAAGCCAATTGAATGTTAACTGCTGAAAGGTAATTTCCAGGTATTGCTCTTTTATGGTGCTGTAACAGAAAGTGTTTTGTTCCCCACTAGCAGACCTCCCTAGCTGGCTCGATGGGCAGTTTTGTGGCACCAGCTGCTTAATTGTGTCATTTTCCTTGTTATTGCCATAAGAAAGATTTCTCACCCGTTTATCCCCTGCGTATTGGGTATAAGTCTCTTACGGTTTTGTGCAGGAATTGTGGTTGAGATATAGGTCTGTGGAAGAAACTGAAGTGTAAAACGAAAGAAAACGGAATAAATATGGAAGTTCTGTGACGACACCCTTCTGATTGATATGGACTTGTCAGCAGAAATATTTTTCTCTGCAACATATTATCTGCACTTCAATTTTAAGCTAGGCTATTTGCTGCCTGGTAAGTCCAAGGGAAATAAATGTTTTATGCTTCCTTTGTCCCACTTCAGATTAAACAGCCTTTCAGTATAGACCCTCCTTTGACCCAGGATGCCCTGATGTCAAAAACACAGTCACCTGAAACTAAATTGGAATAATCTTGAAACAAAATCACTGAAGCTTTAATTTCCTTTTTTTTATTTGTGGATGCGTATGGAATAATAATTTTGCTTCATAACTCCAAGCTGAAAGATAGCTTTTCACATCTATCAAGATTTTCCTTCAAATGCATTTAATCTTTTATTCTTGGTTCCTGAGAGGCACATTAATATTAGGAACAGGGGAATGAAAAAGAACCTCCTCAAGGACAGAGGAAATATATTTTTTAATTGATTAATTTTTTGTCTTTGTATGACTTTCAAAGCTAGAGGACAGCTGAGTTTTCCAGCAGCAAAAGAAGCAGGAGGTATATATTAAAAAATGCAGGAGGCAGCAGGAGTGTCAAGACAAAGAAGCAAGGTAGTGTGAAAATAGAGCTATCAAGTTTTTCTTTTAACAATATTGAATAGGCAGTAAGTGAACAGAGCATATATTAAGTGAGGGGACAAATCTCAGTGTGATGTTACAGCTTTCTGACTTGTTAAGCACACCAGGAATTCTTAGAAAAGAAGGAAAGACAATGTTCAAAGCTGAATGTTGTGAGCTATAATTAGTCTGAAAGGCAAGTCCCCATGTAGATACTTTTAGACTTGGCCAAGAGGAGTGTCTCTCCATTTGTGCCGCACATGAAAGGATCTGAGAAGACTTAGCTCAAGAGACAGAAGAGATATTTATGGAAAGTCAACAGCACACCAAGACACAGTTTGTACTTGTGGTGGAGGACCAGCAGAAGTAGAAAAGACTTAGAAGGGCATGAAACTGAATTCCTTTCATCTGACCTTTTTCTGTGGATGGTCACTAGCACAGAGTTTTGGGAATGTGAGGAGCCAGTTGAAGAGATGCTATACTGCCAACTGTGTGTGCTGTGTGGGTGAAATCAGAGATCCTGGTTTGCACCGTCCTCTCCCTCTTCATCAGCCATAAAGTCACATATAGTCTCCAAAGGAGAACTTTTAAACAGTGAAAACTGCCAGCCTGATCTTTCACAAAATTACAAAATGAACCTATCTGTGGCAGCAAAAAGAGAGGCCTTTTTTTATCAGGGGCTTTTTATCCCTCCCAAAGGTTTTTCACCAGCATTCTTAGTACAGCACCAAGTATGAACATGCAACTTTTCCGTTTTCACTGAATAACCACAGAATTGCCTGCAATCACACTGCAATTCAACCAAAATGAACAAATTACTGAAGTACTTAAGGTCTGTTTACCTTGAGCAGGAGAACAGTAGGACATTTATAGAGGTTTATTTCTATATTCCTTGTGGATGATGCAACATGCATAGAGTTTGTTGAAATGCTAAATGAGGGAGATGAGAGGAGAGAAGGAAGGTGTCAGACATTATTTGGCTAGAAGGGCTAGTATGAAATGAAATTTGGAAACAAATGAAGACAAGAGGTGGATGAATAACTTCTGTGCTGCTTTCAGGTGGTTCTGCAAGTTATTTTGGGGTTTTTTTGGTGAGGGGTTGGGGTGGTAGTGGTGTTTGTTTTGGTTTTTGTCCTGGTTGGCTTGAGAAGTCTTGGTTTCTGTTCAAACTATTAAAGATATGGAGTGCTGAAGCAGGGAATCCGAGTGGTTTAGATGCTGGTTTAATTGCTCTGCAACTGTCAAGAGTGTGCGACCCCTTGGCAGCTGCCCTGTGTTCTGGCAGCAGGCTGAGGGACAAGCAGGCAGAGGAACAATCTGATCAGTTTTTCCACTGAGCTAACTCCTGAGCACCTAATGTTACACACTGGTGTTTAATAAATCAGCTCTCAGAACATGAGTGGGGAGAAGTTACAATTTATGCACAGCAGTAGGATATCTGTTTAAATATACACTGTGTAGATACTGATAGCTGCTCAATAAATAGTCACCATAGCAGGTGCTAAAGGACATTCCTGGGTTTGAGCTTTGGGAGAGTACATCTGTGATGTACATTAGAGGGTCTGCACCAGATCATACTGCTCCATGGTGTTTATTAGTTCACCTTTGTCTACTTACACTTTCAAAATCCCTTTCTCTGCTTTCTTTGTGCCAGCTCCTGCTTTTGGATACAGGGGTCAGCCCTGATTGAATGAGTTTACATGAAGTCAGCTCCTAAGTTATCCTCCCCACACTCGGAGAAGTGCTTTGGCATAGAAAAGAGGAGTGGCTGGAGCCTAATGAGTCATACCCAGCTGTTAAGTAGGATTTATGTTCACAACTAAAAGTTAATTAAAAACAAAATAGTGGCATTTTTGTATTTGAATGCACTGCACAGTCTTCTACTTCCCTTTCATAAGTGTCCTTCAACTATTTTCTAAGCATGTTTTTTAGTCCCAGGAGACCTTATCATAAGTAAAGAGAAGGTTGGAAATAACTTGCCCTTTGCTTAAAGGCTTAACTTGCTTTTAAGTCTGTCCCCTGTCAAACAGAGGATCTGCTTTCCAGAATGTGACTCATAATTTTAAAAGAAAATAAAATACTAATTACTAGTTGAAAATTATAATTGCTTAAATATTTGTGACAGTCTTCTACAAAATTTAAGTGAATTCCTTTTAGTTCTCTCTACACTAAGAGAAGCCTGAATTGTGTGTTTCCATTTGGCCTTTGGGTGTACAGCTGAGGCTTGAAAAGATACACTTAAAGAAAATGGTTTTGTCTTGGAGAAGTAATCACTTGTTCTGAATTGAAACCTGAGTGGCAAAATATGTATGGTGCATAGTCAGGAGAAGGGCAAAGCCTGTATATCACCCTAAATAAACCAGCTCCTCCTAGGTGTGTGTAGGAAAAAGATTAACTTGTTCTAGGGTAAAGGTACAGCATGTTAAAAAGAAAGGCATTCAGTAGCCAGGAGTTCTCTAGCAGTGAATTTGTCGTGATCCTTTTGTTAGTTTGTGAATGATAACGAACCGTTTGTGGATTGAAAAGAAGCACCATTATGCTGCATCTACCTTGCAGGTAAAATTTTGACATGAACAAAACACTGGGAGTCTAGAGCTACACTGGTTAATGCATATAGTTATCAACATGTATTCATTCTGTCAAGGGGTTTCTTACATACATCTGTCATTATATATCCCACATTCTCCCCGTGGTGAAACTTCTCACTTACCAGTATTCTACACATAGATTACTTATGCTTATAAACTGTTCTTTAATATTTTCAGTTTAGTTATTTTTGAGCATCAAAACAGACAGATTTTCTTTCCAGTGTTTACTTAGAACTGACCCTCCCAGAGAGTAAAAGAAGTATTAAGCCCATGTTATTTTTAAGGTGTTGCCTAAACCCATTCCAAAGCCAGTTCTTCAGAGGAAAGCAGAGACATAATTCATCTGCTGAAAACGAATAACTTTTTTTTTCTGGTTATAGCGGAAAAAGCATTCCCTCATTTTGTTAGACAGCCAAGCAAATCCCTGACAAGTAATTAATCAAAATAATAAATCAACTTTTAGTAAGAAAAAGAGAAGACTTGTATTCCTACTCAAGGCGATCTCCTAATGTTTTAGCTCTACTGCAAAATATGTATTTGTATTAGTGACTGTAGCAGTAGGGAGAGAATTTGATTATTTGATGTGTTTATTCCTGTGGGCCTATTTGAAAATCAGGGTAAAAAGTTTCCTTTGGAATAATTCAGACACCTACAGAATATCTTCCTACATTGAACAGGTCAGAGCCAGCATCCTCCAAGGACTTAGCATAATGCCATATTAAGTGATATTTTTCTTCCTAATTCTGGGGTTTTTTTTAGCCACCCGTCTTCCCAGGAAACTTACATGATCCACTTGTTCTGAGAACCAAGCTTTACAGTTTAGGATTGCAAATAGAGAAATATATCTATGTGTGTTCACTTTTGGCTTTTTTGTGTTCACCTTTCTTGTAGGGGTTTGTTACTTATAAACATTGTGGATTCCCCCACAAAGGTCTTTTGACTTCATTGCCCTGTACAGCAGTTAGCAATGTAAATTGTGATCCAGGCTGGGCTTGCTACCAGAGATGATGCCACGAAAGGTGAGGATGGGAATAACTGCAATACTCTCGACTGGAATTTTACCTTCAGGATGACAACAGTGGTGCTATAGTAAGAGGATTCAGAAGGAAAACCGAAAACAAAAGTCATTTGTATGTTGCAAACTTCAGACCAGTTCTAAAGGCAGTTTTATGGCTTATGCTTGCAGGTACACACCCAGAAGAGAAACTTCAGGAGGAGCAGCCCAGTACCCTGCACAACCTCATGGTTTGCTTTACTTCATGTCCCACTGCCCTCTTCACTTACCACTGGCATTTCGCAGACTCCGTGTATGAGCACCAAACCTTTTACTTTTTGTGGAGAGGTTTGTGACTTTCCAGCAAAATGCTATTCACACAAATATTTTTCATTCTTGTTTCCACCTCTCTTTGGTCACTAGTGGAATAATTTTCTCTTAATCCCCTACACTGCTTTATGAAAATGTGGCATTTTAAAAGGGACATGTAAGTACTACATACCTGAATGAACAGCATTGGTTTATATTCCTGAGATATGAATTTAAAAGAAACGAAAATAGACGTTTCTTATTTCACATTTAAGAATGATATTTTTTAGCTAATAATTAAATTATTCTTGGTTCGAGGCCCTTAGAATAAAATACAGAATACAAAATATAGTTGTGCATGTCACTATTTTCTGTCATATCTGCATAGGTTGGGTGATTGAAAGCCACCTAGAGAGACCAGTTCTAGTGGGAAAATGCCAGTATATGTTTGACACATATATGTGACAGTCTCCTAACACCTGCTGTTGGCTGAGATTGGTGATAGGAGAATTGGTCCATTGTGTTTTTAAAGTAGCATTAAAATAATTTTGTTCATTCTTGTTTGTTTCTAGTAAACAAAACCCATATTTTCTTATCCTTTTTGAACAACACTTTCAGTGTTCATAAAAGTAGTGTTATTTTTAAGTTGAAAAATCTTCCTTCTAACTGAAAACTATTTTTCTATGTTTTGAAGCTGCCGTGAGGTACTTTAGAGATGCTGAATGTGACTCCATAGTATTTTCTTTTCACTTTGTTTCATTTGGTTGCCACTTCATGCAAACTTAACTAGTATTACTCTAAAAAAATACTACAGAAAGCCAGTAATTTGATCTTAATATCTAAAAGATCAGTACCATCTTGACTCATGTCTGTTTGTGCCTTTAGCTAATGGAACCAGAAGGGTTGAGCTTTGTGTTCTGAAGTCTGTTTTTTAATGACAGGTGTGGTAAGTTAAGAAATATAACGAAGGTTCATGTGCTGCATTACCAAGTCAGGGCCCAGGATTTGTCCCATCTCCAGCTGTCTGGTTAAATGTGGCACATCCTGGGCAGTTTGGCACATGTGAGATGCTCACTGCCCTGTAGCTCTCTCCAATGGTCAGCCCTTACCCCTGAACAGCACAGCCCAGCAGTAACTTCACTTTATTCCATGCCAACTGGAAGTGTGGGAAGTTCTGCTCTGGAGAAGTGACAACAGCAACAATACATTTCAAGAAAAACTAGGTAGTTAACCCTGCTGATTTTCTGCTATTTACAGCTACGTTGATTAGCTACTGTCACCTGAGTTCGAAGTACAGTTGTCTAAGCTTCTGTATGTTTGGGCAAGATATTGACAGAAATAGCCTTAATAAATATTTTCTCTAGAATTCTTAGCAACTGCTTTTGATGACACATTAGTACCACGTATATAATCTCCTTTTTTGGAAATTCTACCGACATTATGATTCGAAAATCTAAACTAAAGCTCTTCTGTATTTACCTGTTGTCTGGGCTTGCTGTGACAAAGTGCAAACCCTCATGTCTATGGCATGTTTTTTTTAAGTTAAGAGAGCAAGAAAGCATCTGCATTAAGCATTTGACAAAGCATGCCTTTGAATAATTTCTGTTCACTTTGTCTCAAATATATAGCTGTGAAATGTGTGTTTTGTGCATGAAAATGGATTATTGGTAACTTATCTTCTAATCAGTGTTGTCAAGGACAACAACAAGGACAACTTTTTAAAAGCTTTCTTCCCCTTGGTGCAGCATTCCACTAGAGATTCCATTTTGAAGGAACACTGAATTTTCTCCTGTATTTCAGTCCCAGTTTGTCTTAATTAAGCTTTTTTTTTTTTCTTTTTTTTTTTTTTTTCCAATGGCCCTCTAGCTTTTTAATCTAGAGTTACAGTATATTAAAACTGAGCAGACATTTTTCTCATGCAGTTTTTTTCCTGGAATTTAAATGCTCTTAAACTGTGCATGCTTTAGAATCTACAGTATTTCTCAGGAAAACAGATGCCATACATCAAAATCCATTTATAAGGTGGTGTAGCTTGCCTTTGCAATCACAAACTTCTGGTTTGGGAAACAGCTTAAGTTCTAGATGTGTATGTTTTTTATTTTTAATGGGTCTGCTGGAGTGGCAGCCATGACATCAGTCCAAAACAGAATTACACAGTCACTGGAAAATGCACACTTTCATTAGCCAGCAGTGAAAGAAAGAAAGAGTGTGTTAGACTGTCCGATTTTATGCTGTGGAACAGATAAAAGGCCAAATGTAGCAGCTGCCAGTTAAATAATTTCTAAAATAAGCCAGTGGATTCTTTTTCAATTGAAAGCTCAGTTTTTCCATAACTACTCTAGTCTTCTAGTTACAGTTCCTTCTTTAGAAACACTACTGCAAAACAGAGGCAGCAATACATAATCCAAGTTTTTTCTTGTTAATGTAGTTTTTATTTACATATGTATACAAATCGTATATATATATTTTTCAAAATCACTCTCATTGCAGCATGAGGCACTCTTTATTGTCAGTCCGCCTAGGTCTTTGAAATAAGCCCTGGTGAATTTTATTTTTTAAGCCTCTTTAAAGAGACTTGGGAAATCTGTAGCATCGTAGATGATACTACCAGGTAATGAAAAGGGAGTGAGGGCCACAGAGCTGGAAATTGCTTCCAAGTATTGAAGACTTGGCTTCCTGTATGTCTGAAAGTACTGATGTAGGACAACTGGCAACCTCTCCCCCTGTTTCTCAGTCTGGAGCTACCTAAACTCTTTTTCAGGAATTTTTGAGTATTTTTTTCTTCAGTTCTAAAATTTAAATTATTTTACAGGAAAATGATCAAATGGCATCTTAGTTCTGTATGGATCTGTCCTACTGTGATCTTTTCTTGTTGCTTGAGCTTCAGAATTGAGACTAAAAGTGACCAAGGCATTCAACAAAACCCCTTTGCATTTCAGTTTGGAGTTGAAATTTACTTATATCTGAATCAGCTGTGACTTGCTCACATTTTTGTCTGTGCTTACCAAGCTTAGTCCAAGCAGGATAAAAAACCAAAACCCAACATTTTTCATCTCACCAGCCTTTGGAACATTCTGTGCTATTTATTACAGCTCTTTCCATCCATGGTGTATTCAATGGCAAAAGACGCATTACAGCTAAAAACCTACTTCTGGTTTTGTAATCCCACTTCTGGTTCCAACAAAACTCTCAGTACAAATGTGAATCTGAATTTTGTCACAGGTTTGTAAGGGATCAGGCATGTGAAAATTAGGTTAATTTAGCAATTAAGCTATTTGTTCATTTAGAACCAGCCTTCAAAGATCTCTTTCAAGTTAGACTTGGGAGCTATGTTTTGAGTCATAGCCTGCTTTCTTGGGAAGTGTAGGATTATAACTTTTGCTAGTTAAAGAACAAGGCTATATACGATTGTCTCTGGCTTTCATTCTTTTCTTATTATTTTCTTCCCCCCTCCCAACATACAACTAATTGGGCTCATGTAAAAAAGATGTTGAGAGCCTGATGGACCCTGGAGTTTCCAAGCTTTCAACAGTTTAAGTATTCATGCAGTGTAGATTTAACTTTATCAGCTTTGCATACACACAAGCAAAACTTGGTTGGATACATACCAGCAACTTTCCAAGCAGTAAAATGAAACAAAACTTTCCAAGCAGTAAAATGAGACAAACTTTTGAACCTCTTTAATGGGCTGTTACAGAGTAACTTTTATTTCTGTTCTTTTACCCAGTTTCTGGCTCTGTGAAGGATTTCTTTTCAAACTAGGGTTGCTTTACCTTGCTGCTAAGGCAGTTTCTCTCTGTTTCGGGGTTGCTTCACAAATCATTTGGGTAGATTTAAGGTATAGCAAGACAAAATTTGGAAAAGCTTTGTTGCAAGGGAATGAAAGTTGAGGCTTTTTTCCCACATAATGAGAGGTATAAAACTGCAGAAGGAAAATAAACCCGGACAGACTGTAGTAGATATTCCAGAGGTTATGTCCAAATTATTTGGATGCCACAAATAGAAATCCAGCAACCATCTAAAACTCTTCTCAGTTAAACAAAACTACCCTGAAACTAACCTTTGATCTTCATTGATATTCCTCGAACTGCATTGACGACATATATGGCATAGTAGCTGCCAGTGCTTTGCAAATCAGTAAGAATTTTATTTACTCATTGATTTCAAGTATATAAGAAATTTCCTTTCTAGATCAGTGGAAAGCATGTTCATGGGCTTATATCTATCCTCCTATAAATCTATCTTTAATATGCCAGCACTAGTCTATGCTTATTTTTCTTCACATATCACCTTCTCTGCTGTCTCCCTTTGCTGTGTTATGGCTTTAATTCCAAATCTGAGGATTTACTAAGCAGTTTTATTGCATGCTTGGTGTTAACACAACTATTCTGCCCTTGCTTGTGATGAATCTGCAGCTCAGCTCAGAATTGCTGGCACTTTACACAAGCATATCAGAGGACCATTTCCTCACAAAAATAGATTTACCACCAGAATTGCTGGAGAACTGAATGCTAAACTGCCACCACAATAAATGCTTTGAGAGAAAGGAAAATAATAAGAGACTTTTAGTACATCTTTCCATCTGGTTGTGCTTATGGCCCTTTCTGACTATGAAATAACACACAGCACTGTCATGATAGAATTTTCCATGACAAAACTTACTGGCAAGACTTTGGTTTCTGCTTTTGGAAATTGTTACCCATTTCTAATAAGTAAGCCATTTCAGACAGATAAATTATTCACATTATTGAAATATTAATTGTACTAAGAAATACTTCTCTCTGGAGAAGGTGTGAAACTTTGAAATGTAGTAGGAGTTCAGTTTTGAGAAGTCTAGTCCAAGGAGATCAGTAATTAAAAGGACTTAGGTCTGTGGCAGGACCAAATAGAAAAATGAAGACATATTAATCGTATCAAGAAGTATTTTCTGAACAATTAATAATATTTTTTGAACTGATATATGCATTGTTGATTTCTCTATCCACCTAATTCCCTGGAAATCATGTAGAGGAGATGAAATTCTAATGTATGAAAAAGCAGAAATGCCCTGGCTATAAAATGCTATCAAAATATGTGTGTGCCTGTGCTGCACATTGGACTTGAGAGTCCATACAGAAAGACACAATACCTTACGGATTCCCTCAAAGCACACATTTGTGGTAACTGTGGTTGTAATAGGCAGAGCTTTCTAAAATCTGATGGCCACAGAAATGTAATCCAATTCTCAAAAATCTTTCCTTTTATATTTGTAAATCAAACCCATTTTTAACAACAATAGCTTCTAAGGAGTACCTCTGAAATCTCTCTCCACCCTTAACTCAGTTATCCTACATCAGAGGAACCACATAGGTCTCCTAATACCCAGCTGACCAATTTTTAGTCTGAAGTCTCTTTCTAACTCTTTGCAGGATTTGAATAAAGGACCTCAAATATGTATCTAATAAAAAAATTCTATCATGGCCAAAGGAAATATCTTTTATCTGTGTTCAAATATTCTGTTCTGACCCACTTTCCTAGGCATCCATTAATTGCAGTATTTTTACAGGTGTTAAAGGGTATGACTTTATTTCAGTTTTTTGCAAGCTCTAAATTGAAAACAAAGAAACAATCAACAGGCTGGTAATTAATGTGGAAATAGAAGTGGAAGAGAACACTTAAGAATGTTTAATATGCTCAAAAAGAATCAGCAGATGAACTTGTCTGGCCTTCTACTGAAATAGTCAATTTTCTGTTGTCCTTTGTGGCCCTTCTGTGTGCACATCAATGCCAGGTAGCTTTGTGTTTTCCTATAAATTACAGACTACTCTTCAAGTCGGTTTTAAAGATATTTGCTTGAATTAATGTTATTATACTGTTCCCTCATAAAAAGCACAAATATAACTCCTTAACAGTAGAGGATACTACATCTATGTAAAAAGAAAAATACCATCTGTGGTAGATCACAGAGTAGAACACACATGGTTCAAATAAGGAAAAAAATCCATTGTTTACTAGAATTTTATAATCTGCAACAAATACCACATGAAACTTGGGCAGTTTTTTTTCAGGCTGCTGTGTCAAATATCAGGAAGTAAAGCAGGAAGAATGCAAGAATTGTGGCAGAAAATCTAGTGTTACATGTCTTATTTCTTGAAGTATGCCAGAAATTTGTTTGTTTTCAGAAAGGGCAGCTGTAAAGCGGGAAGGAAGGACAGAAATACTTTCTCTGACTGTCTAGGAAGTCAAGCTTAGGACAGCCCTAGGTATTCTGTGCATGTCAATATGTTCACATGGATGTAATAAAGCTTTCCAGGCATGGATACGTGCCAGACTTTCATCCTCACCACACAGCTTACTACTCAGTGCACCTCCTGCACAGCAGATGAGTTTTCCATTGCTATCAGCAACGTGGTGACGTGTACATGGCCACCATCACCCCAACTATTTCATGGAATGTAACAAAAAAATACTTCATGCTATTATATTTCCCAAATTACTTGAAGCAGCTGCAAGGAATTTTAAAAAATTTGATTGTAAATAGGAAAACCCTACCTTTTATTGTAAACATAAAGGTGCTGTTAGAAAAAAAAAAGGTATTTTACATTGTCAGGCATGCTGTGTGTTGACTTCAGGGTGAGAAGCAAGGGCAGAGGATTTGGTTTGGCCTGGTAATTCTGTAGATTTACATGCACTTGTAACAAATTACCCTTGAGCAGGTGTGTTAGGGAATGCATGATCTGTTGAGAGAAGGTTTTAGAGGCACATATCTGCAGTTTTAGGATTTGTTTTGAGCAAGTAGCCAAAAATTGCTGCTGTTACAGGGTGCCTAAGTAAGGAATCAGCAGATATAGGAAAAGTGTTGAGAATATAAGTTATAAGCAGTGCTGTGCAAGGTGGGTGACACAGGTAGGTAGTAGAAGTGCAAGAACGATTTCTCTGCATACAGGCAGCTTCTGAAGGCAATGTGACTGGGTTGGCTGATGATCCTCATGGTGTCATAGGATGTTCCAGGCTTCCACACTTGGCTGAGCTTCCTGGGTGCCCAGAGCACAAACTCCAGGCAGAGTCATAACCCAGCCTGAGGCCACAGTGAACGCATACAAAGTTGGTTTGAAAGCAGACCCCAATCACTCCTTGGGGTCTGGGAGCTGGCTTTCTGTATGTACAGCTGGAGCTGTCTTGCTGTAAAACCCCTCCAGAATATGGAGAAATTAACATGTGTGTGTTTTCACACCTATTAATGTGTGGAACAATTGACACCAAGTGCTACATCTCATCACTGACTTAAAATCATATCGCAATGAAAGCGATGGAAGACTAACAATATCATTGTTTATATTGATACCAGGCTTAACTGAAATTGGTAAAACTGCTTAAAAAATAAGCACAGTACTCTGAAGTTGGTCTCAGATTATTATTTTTCCTAGAAACATTTTTAGCTATTACGTGTGAATCTTGTTTAATAACCTCTTATTCAGAAGTCAACTGTCCCACTGTAGAGACTGCAGAGGGAGCAGCAATCCCTGCCTTGCTTTCACAGTGCCTGTGAAAGGGTTCTGGTTGACAGTAGTGGAAACTCAAACCTTTCCTTGGCGAGACTTCATGCCAGTGACTGCTGGGAAGGGCAAACTTTTCACTCTGGCGTTGTGCCTTTGCCCAGGGAACAAAGCTGTCCTGGTGCAGCCTGCAGTTCCTGGGGCCATCCCATGGCTGTCACCTTTCCTGGAGCTGCCAGGGAGGTGTTTGCTGCACCCGGGAGAGCGGCCAGGGCAGGGGGATCAGAGACTGCCAGCTTGGTGATCCAAGCTGTGCTGCATAGGAAAGGTCACACAAAAACAAAAGTTTTGTGCAAATTGCTTGTAAGAGAACAGGCTCTTGTTTTGTAGCAGACTAAGGAGGAGATACAAGAGCAGTGAACAAATGTTTATTCTGGTAGTTGAATGTGTGTTACTGTGATGAGAAGGGCTGGGAGCAGAAATAAGCTTGGACAGCTTCTGTGAATAGAAATTCTTCAAAGACAGGCACTTGCTGATGTTGTATGCAGGAGTCAATTTAGTATTCATTAAATTCTTAGCTCTTGTTGTAGAAACCATTTTTTTCTAGTTGGTTTATTTGAAATCTGAAAACTGTGTAGTATTAGGCCCAAACAGTCCCCAAAACTGAGGATGTTTTGGAAGTGCCTGTGGGACAATGCCAGCCCCTCCCTAGTCCTTACAGTTGTTGCCCAGAGACCTGGGTTTATAAGAGCATGCCAGGAAATCCCTTGTCCTAACTATGGAAAGGGTGGGAAAAGGAGAAAGAAAAGGAGCATGACTGAGAGCTTAAAGAAGTCAGAAATAACTACATTCAAGTTTTACAGTCAGACAGGGAACTATTTACTACAGAGAGACTGCCCAAATCAAAAATTCTATAATGATGGATCCTGAATTTTCACACATACTGGCAAAAGAAAAATATAAATGTTATATTGCAAAAATATGAGAAAGAAATATGAATTTGTAGTTCAATGCATTATTAGTGTCATGCAATAATGTCGAGTTTTGAAATTGTAGGGAGGCTTGGTTTCACTATGCCTGTAGGTTGTATCACAGGGAATCTGGTTTCTCCTTGGCCATACTTAGTAAGAGATATAAAGAGGTCAATTAGCAGTTAGTAAAGGCGTAATTCAAAAAGATGATTTCTCTTTTGGCACTGAGTGTGCAACTGCAATATTCTGTAGTTAGCCAGTAAAGCAGCCACCCAAACTCCTGTTGGTATTACAGGCCAGCAAATAGGGAAAAAAAAAGCATTCTAGTTGAATAAGATGTTAGTCTGATGATGAAAATCTGGAAGTGAGACAAAAAATAAACCAAAAAGGACAGTCTTTACTGCAGTGTAACATGATTTTAAATTATAAACTGCATGGTGAGCTTTTGCAGTAGCTGTAGGGACTTTATTTGCCATTGTTTCTTGCCCAGCTGTCTGCTACTGTGCTTGAATTACTTTAATTCTCTTCCCCCAGTGAATTCCTTCCATCTTATCTATTATCTAGAGAAGGAGAGTTTCACCTTGTTTTCCACATTCTTTGATTGAAAGTTATTTTTAAAAAGCAATATACACTCCTAATGTAGGGCTTAGAGACCATCTGTAATTCAAGTGCAATTCTTGTAGTGGCAAAAGCAGTCAGTGAAAGAGGGTGCTATAAACTGTGTGCCTTCTATACTTGCTCATATTTCCTTATAACAGAAGCTGCTGCCTGTTAGGGATTAGAGAACTGAAATGTCCTGGCATCTCCTGAAAGCAGGAAAATTGCAAACCTCGGCCATGCATCTGCTGAAGTGCTGTGCTACTTAAATAAAGGTCTTGAGACCTTAATTAAGATGAAGTGAAAACTAATCAGCAGCACTTGGCACTGATCAGGCAAACCATACTTCATTTTATTTGTCATGCTATTGCACGTCCTTCCTGGCATGGGCACTCAAAATCCTGAATAGTGGTTTTCCCTACAAAATATAGTCCCCTATATGGTTCTGGGATTTCAGTATTTTTGACTGTCTCAGTTATAAAATAAAAACAAAGAAAAAAATAAAACTGAAGAGAAAACAAGCACAGCTTTGTGTTCCAAAACCTCAAAACTTCACAAAACGAGTGCTTTTCCATTCATGGAACTTGCAGAGCTTATTGCTGTTTCCATGTTTTTTAAAGACGTGGGGTTACAAAAGTTATTCAAAGTGTTCTCTTTGGATAGAGGCTTGGTGTGTTTCTCTCAATCAGGTTTTACTTGTGTAATCACGCATTTTTGAGGCAGTGTTACATTGGATTTCTTAAGGTAACAGAAACCTCTTTGTCTGAAACCTTCAATTCTAGAAATACCAAAGTGCAGCTTAGAAAAAAGAAATAAGAAACATCTGGTAAGTCAGGATGCTGTCTGCACTGGCACAAAGATGCAATAATAAAGAGCCATTTTTTCCAAGTCTGTGCTTGCAAATAACATTATTACAAGAGTTTGCTGGCTGCAGAGTGCCTTATGGGAACAAGGACATGTTGCAAAGTGTTTTGCTGTATGGAACAGCTACACTTTGGAAATAGTTCTCTGTTGGCTACTTGCATGAGAGAATAGTGAGGTTGGCTTATATTTGGGGCAGGTTTGTGCATCTCACACAGATGTATTTGAGCTAGCAGCTGCTAGCAGAACTAAGGGCAGTGTAAAAGCTTAGTTTCTTAGTGGCTAAGACAGTCATTGGTCTGTCATGTAATTGGTTCTTTTTAGTCTTGAAAAAACTCTTTTAAATAGCATTGGGATCATCCCCTCTGGTGTGTCAGCCTGTCTTTGATATTTGTGGTAGTGAAAGGCTGTGGCCTACAGGGAAATGGACATTACGTGTGCATATAAAATTGCACCCCAAACCATATCTGTGCTACAGAATTGATACAGATTGGGCTCAATGTTCCATTCCCTAGGGACAGTTTGTTCTGGGCAAGTAGCCAAAAAGTGCTGGCACAGAGGAATTCTCCTGCCCACAAAATAGGGCATGTAGTGGTTGTAGCTGTTCAAGCAAGGCAAGCTCATGCCAGCCACAATCTAAGCCTTTGCTTTCAGAATGAAACTACACTTGTGGCTTTTCTAGTGTGCAGGCTCTGCTCATCCTGGCACAGATTATCTTAATAATGTTCTTACAAAAATGGCTATCTCTATTTTAGCAGCAGCTAAAATTACCTTAGGATATGGCAGCCAATAGCACCATTTTGCAAAAAGTGTATTATAGAAAAAATATTATTAATGTTCCCTCACTTTCTTCTCCTGGCTTTTAGTAAGTCCGTGGCATTTTTACTGTTTCATTTCTTTTCCCTGTAGTCAGGCTCTGCTGTGGCTTGGTGCAGAATAGGAGATGCTGATTTATCTTAGTGTCAAGCTAGCAGCTCTTCAGCGAGGTGTGAAGAGAGACCTTTGTCCCCGTGTAAAATGGCTCTGCTGGCACCAGATGTCAGTGTTGGTCTGCACGAACCGGGCACGGCGCCGGGCACCTCTGCGTGTCCCCTCTGCCCCAGGGGCTGCCCGGGCACCTCTGCGTGTCCCCTCTGCCCCAGGGGCTGCCCGGGCACCTCTGCGTGTCCCCTCTGCCCCAGGGGCTGCCCGGGCACCTCTGCGTGTCCCCTCTGCCCCAGGGGCTGCAGGAGCCTCAACATCTGGATGGGGAGAGCCTCCTTGTGAGGAGTCATCGCCTGCAACTGAATCAGAGATGAGAGCTGCTTTCTGACTGAGGGAGGTTTTAAAAAATTAAATCATTGCTTAAAAACATGATTAGATAAATTGTATCAACAAAACAACAGCCATTTTGCTCAGTTAATATGAACTGTTATATAGCCAGTCCCAGCTGTATTTTACCTCCAGCTATACTATAACTACACTGTAACTATACTGAAAGTCCAGCCTGTGGAAATCTTCACAGATTTTGCATTTACGTTGTGCTAATGGTTTACAGGCAAATTATTTTTACAAGACACTGTTTACAAAGAGCAGACTAACATAAATGCATTAGCTTTACTAAGATGCCTCATAGCTTCAAGAAGTAAATGGTCATTATTGTAAGTGAATAATAGTCCTTGATGTAATGAATGACACAAATGCTGCCAACTCAACCCATTGAAGAGTGTGTATGTAGGAGAAAGAGTTTGGATAAACTAGCAAGGCAGATGTTTTGAGGCCAGTGAGTGAATCTGATTTCTGGGTCAGGTTCTGTGTTTCACCTTTGGGAGGATTGTAGAGAATTCTTGGCTTGTTGTGATCTATGGGTTGAAAGAGCTTTTGACATAACCTTGCCAGGGAAAAGTTACTCTGTGTAATGGAAGCAGATGCTGGCTGGCTTTGCTTTTAATGGCCACAGTGATGTGAAACCTGGTGCCAGCGTGTTTGGCCAGCACTGCTGGTAAAAGATGGCATTCCTACATAGTAGGGAGAGTCAGAGTCCACGGTTAGAGATGATATTTCTTGACTGACATCCTCAGTTTTTGGGGGAGTAAACAAATCTGGTTTGAACTCATTTGAATGAACTGAAGTAAAACCTATCTGTGACTTGAATTGCCTCTAGAGGTTCCCGTTCATCTCTGATCACTAAGGGGAATACAGCAAGCAGTACCTTGGGTTATATATATATATATATATATATCAATCATTTAAGTACTTAAGATTTAATGTGATTGATATCTTGTTAAGATACCTTGATAAATTTTTCTACTATTGCCACTATAAAGTTGATATTTTCTACTATCAACTTAGACAATTGCATTTTGCATTAGGTTCTCAGAGGAGGGTAAAGGTGAAGAAAAGCAGTAACTTCAGCTTAGTAGTACTGAAAAAAGAAATCTCTTTGGTAAGAGAGAATACTGACTGGGAGAGAATTGGAACGTTGGTCTAATTGAAAGGAATGCTGAACTAATGTTTGTATTAGAATAAAATACTGGGAAAAAAACCAAGAGAAAGTATGAAAACACATCTAGACCACAGAGTCGAAACAGATTAAATTTTAAGAGAACATAGGAATGAACTGGAAATTTCCTGTTATTCTCCTAAGTTAGATTTGTAATAGAAATACGAAAATGATCTTAGCTAGAAATGTATTTCATTCTTATCTCTTTTTTCATATTACCTTGAAAAAACAGGATAATGGATATCAAAAATAAGAGCTCCATATGCTCTAGCACACAAGCTTTACTGATTTATATTTTTGTTGGAAAAATTATAATTCATATTTGTGGTATAAATTAGGGTATGAATGATATGAAAAAAAAAACAAACAATTTTTTTCCCTAAATGAGAATAGTGGGTACTCCTCACCCTGCCATACCACAGGACCTGAACACAGAGCAAAAGGACATGAAGTAATGGGAACACTGGAACTTCAGAAAATATTGAAGTATTAGCATTATTATTATTTGATGCTGACATCCTCCAAAAAGGTGATAGTGACTAACAATAGACTTTGACCTTTTATTGAATTTATGTGAATATTTATTTTATCTTTTATCTTTGATTTTTAGCAGTGATAATTCCCACAAACTTGGGATTTTTGGGCTTTTTGAAGTATCAAGATTTCCGTTCTTTTTTTTTTGGGGGGGGGAAGGGGGAAGTCCAAGGGGAGTCTATATCGTGTTATGGATGTCATCACATGCCTTTTGCAAAATCACCTCAATGACAGCTCAATTTGTCTCGCATTCAAAAACCTGTTTTTCTGCAAGGAAAATGCAAAATGTTTTATCATTTATAGCGACTGCTTCTTGGGCGTTTACCTCCAAATTAATCCTACTTGTACTCAGTACTCTTTCACAGTACTAATTTAATACACTTCTAATCAGTAAAGATGTTTTTTCCAACAGTCCCTTTTCCAAATGAGTTTCTAGGTTAGAATATGCAGCTATGATTGAGAAAGGATCTGGATATTTGTATTTTCCATTTAAAAGTTATATTTCATACACTGTTTCATAAACTATCCTGATAAGGAGAAATCCCTTATTCCTGCCCCAAACCCCAGCCCCTAACTAGGGCCATCTTTATAATTCCTGTCAACCTGGAGGTATTACCTCAAATACCCAGTAATATTTAGGCAGGAGATTATTTATAATTTTATAATTGCCTAATCATTCTATTTGATTATTACTTTGTAGTTCTGTCTGTGATTTGCAGTTCTACCTGTTACACTCACTTCTCTCTGACTCTTCCCTGTTCTTACCATAATGCTGCTACGACATGAACTTTGCCTGGTACTTCTAAGGCCCTTCACAAAATAAAATTAAGTCATCAGTTTTTTGAGTATATTCTGACAGGAGTAATTTAAAATATGTTAAAGCTGTAATAACTTGGTTAATAAATGGAAACACTGGTCTATTTTAGAAATATGTAGAAGCCAAAAAGTAGCCACAGCATATATTACAGCATACAATTCTTGAAGAATTACAACCTGTCAGTTGTAATTGTATTTCTAGCTGTGTAGTAAGACTGCAAATTAAATGCTCTATTTACTGAAATTTTACTGCTTGGTGGTAGTAAGACCGACTGATGTTATGGAAATGGTATGTTAATAACGTTTTGAGAGATGAAGTAATATTTTGAGTACTAAAAAGGATTGTCTTTCTATAAGGAATTTTGTCTTGATCTACTGAAAAACTGAGGAGCTTTCATTTGTGTGGATTTTATGTGTTTTATCCAGGGAAAAAAAGTTGTCATCTTTTAGTTCAGCCACACAGATCTAAATCCTATCAAAGTTTCAGAACTTTTCATCTGTTTCTGTAGGTTTTTGCATTAAGTTAGAAAAGAATATCCTTTTGACTTTCATGCAAAGTGATCTGCTTGTGTCTCAGATCATAAATCTAACCAGCAGTGGAAGTCAGACAGAAGAATGCCTCTTTGTAGGCACTGAGCCATTGTCTAGGATTTTTACACGCACTCTTTCTCTTCTTGTGTGCAAGTAATGACTGAGCAGGGCTCAGCTTTCCAGAGGTGAGGGCTGATGAATCTCTTCTTCTCCATTTTTTCCTCAGGGAGGCAAATCTTATCCTTCCCCAAGCTTGCCCAGCATGGTGTCCTCCCAAAAAGGCAAGAATAAGAAGAATTTTTAGCACAATTCTTTCTCACATTTCTTCCTTTAATGAGTTCTGTGCTTTATTTTCCTTTTACTGGATTAGCTCCAAATTTTTCACCATGATCTCAGAGTTTTACTTAAATCGTACATCTGTTAAATTAATCTATTTGTGTGTGGCAGACTGCTACAATGATTAATATTGGTGTAGACAGTTGATGCAAAGCACAGGATAATATTTTTAAAACTGCACATTTCTAACTAGAATCCTATTAGTCATCTTTTCTAGACAAAAATGAAGGGTCATGTCTACACTCAAAGTGAGGTTAGTTTAGAAAGCAGACAGAAAATCTCATGTAAAAGCTCACAGCATTTTCAGACCATGCATTGATATATATATATAGCTTTAAAAAATTCCAGGGTGTGAGTTTTTTCATTTCTGGAAGAAAATGCAGATGTTCAAACTCCAGTATTACCCACAGCACTAGTCATGTTTTCCAGGTTGGCTTCCTAGATGGACTGTGGCTTCCAGTCTTATATCTCTGGGATTCCTCTTCAACTACATCAACATCTGGCACAGGGATTTTATACAGTTTTGTTATTTTAAAGTACATACACAATGAAAAATATTACAGGATGGTAACATGTTATCATACAAAGGAAAAAGGTTGTGGCTGCAAAACGTCACCTCTGCTTTAATGGTTAAACGTGGACATTTAAGTCATAGGAGGATAGAGACCCTGGTCATAACTTTGATTTAATTTTATTTTTCTTACCTCTGAATAAGAGCCCTCACCAAACAATAATCAGGGATAACCTAGGCATCTGAGTCAAGCAGAGAGAAGAGTCTTTGGAGCAATGGAGACACCAGGGAAGTTCTCAACCACAGCTCAGTGACCTTTAGCATGGCTGCTGTGGTCCAGCCCTCCCTTCAGCAGCACTGGAAAAATGCTGCTGAGAACAGAAGGGTTCAAAGAAGGGAAAGTCCATCATGGTTCTTGTTCATTCTACTTAAAGATGATAAAGTAGGTAAATAACCCATTTGTTGCACAAAATTGAGTTTTGAGAATGAGAATAGTGCCCAAGGTGAATTTGGGGCAGATGGGAGTGTAGCAAAATCAGCTGACAAAAGGTGCCTTCATAGAATTACAGACTTGATCACTTTGGATCATTTCTATAAGCCTTTAGTTTGTAGCACCCAAATTGCAGAGTTTTGTCGTCAGCCTTAAATTGCTCATAAATAAAAAAATCGACATGCTGTATTTCCACTGCCTTTCTCAATTCCTCATTTAAAACTATGGCTTTTATACATTTAATTTGATATGGGGCCTGTGCTTTATGATGTCATGGAAGGTAATTTCTACTATTTCTGCCCAGTTTCTGTCAGTTTCCTCAATGTGTAGTTCCATGTGCTGCAGATACAATTAGAGCTGCCAGAGCTGTATCTCCCTGTTGCTAACGTGGCTGAGCTGCACACAAAGTCATCTTGCTGGGGCTCAGAGACCAGGGGGTTTGCAGGACTCGGAGTCAGCTTGAACTTGATGACTTCTAGGGACACTGGTAAATAAAATGTTTCTGCCAGGCAAATTAAATGTTTCAATTTTAGATTATGGAAAAGGAAAGTAATAGCTGCTAGCCAAAGTTCTGTGTTTTAGTTTAATTGCAATTTATGTAATTAAAGTAAATCCTTTAGTGCCTTAGAGGTAGATTTCAGGAATTGATTTTAGATTAATAATAAAGAGAATTATTAATTCTTAACATTTAACCTAGTTCAGACTGTTCCATAACCCAAAGCAGAAAGGATGGCTTATATCAAATATTATCTTCTAAATTTTTCATTTCATCAAGCAGTTTTACGTGTCTATCTTTTTCTCTAGTCTGAAAACGGTAAATGGAATCCACCACTTCTGTGGAATGAAGGGGAGGAGCTGAATTCTGAGTGTGGCAGTAAATGTAACTACCTATATTCCTTCCTAACAAGGAATACCCACTGCCCTGTAATTCAGAGAGGGATGTCCAAAGGTGTCTATAAACAAGTAATATAAATATAAAATAGGAGTCCCAAACATGAAACCTTGATCTTTTCTTTGATAAGAATGCATCTGAATAGATCAATTAATAAACACGTTTAGTACTCCCAAGCTCTCCTAGCAGTTATGCCATTGTAATGTCTTGCTTCCTGCTCTGTGCTTGCATTCTCAGAACTTTCAGAGCACAGCTTTGACTTCCTACTGTAGCCTCTCACATTTGCCAGAATTTCTGAACTGTAGTCATCTTCATAGCTGCAATCATGGCAAAGTCTCTTGTCTTGTGCTCCCCTGAGAGTGCCTCTTATTGGGATTCTTGGAAAATAAATCAGTGACTGTTTCAGCCCACGTTCTAGCGAGTGGCCGACCTCTGTATCCCTTTGGATAGCTCTGCAGTGACTCATAAGTCTTGTCCAATCCTGGCTTTCTTAGCATTTTTCCATTCACTTCAGTTGCAGAACAGTGTTTTTTCTGCACTTCAGCTCTAAGAACATAAGGGAATTCTATTTAGCATATATTAAATTAGCTGACTAAATCTGTGCCTCTTACTAGGTTCTTCACGTGGCAGATCATTTCCTTTTCCCTGCCCTGAGCTTCTGATGCTGGGTGCTGAGCAAGCCAGGCAGGCATCTCCTGGCTGGCCCTTGGCTCTGTGTGCCACCACTGTGACCTTCCTCTGGCACTCCACAGATTGCTGCCATGCTCAGCCTGATTTCATTTACCCATTTGCACAGATTTTATTGTGGAAAAGAAATCTGGCCATGCTGATATGTGGAACAATGTGTTGACAAAACCTCTGTGTTGTACTGTGGGAAGTTAGTGATCTGTTTGCAATAATGAACAACCAGGTAAAGTATGCAGCCAGGACATAAGATTTTTAAAGGTACAAAAACCTACTAGGAATATGGCAGACATTAGACTGAGACTTAGTTCTCATGCAGCATTTCCAGTAATAACCCTTCATTGAAAACCAGTTACAGAAAATAGTGTTCCATGACATGTATTCCCTCAGCACAGATAATGAGACCTTGGGGGCTGTGGGTTCACCACGACCAGGTTTCTGTAACTGGGAAACCATGGCATCAGTATTGGCTCCCCACATTTTGGGGGTGTAAATGGATTTCAGTGATCTGCTTCTGTAACACAGCTTTGTCCTGTCCATCAACAGAGTTCTTTTCAGACCTTCCATGAGCTCTATCTCAGTTTACAATACCTTGTAATTTACTCTATCAAACAGCATGATTTCTTGTAAGAAGTAAAACTGAATGTTGTGATATTTCATAAACTGTTAAAATGTGTAATTTTTTCTGTATTTTTGTAGTTTTGGGAATTTATCATAAGCATGATAAGTTCTTTAGGACACAAGTAACCTGAGATTTAGAATCATGGGATGATAAAATACAGGTTATTGAGAGTATTTATTCATCTTAAGATTCACGTCAGATGTCTAAGGGCAGATCTAAAAGACCTTTAAACAGCCAACAAGATTCTGTTTTTTGAATGCTATTTTTCTGTTCCCTCTGAAAGACACTATAAAGTGAGCAGTGTCAATTTTAGTTTTGTTCTGGTCACAGCATAAGTGCCATTGTTCAGGCTGTGCCAGTCACCTGCTGGCTTGCAGAGAACCTGCCTGGGTCTGTGTGGGTGGTCAGGCTGTACCTGGGGTTCCATTGATGCCATGTTTGGGTTTTACTCCCTTAACTGTTTCTGGCCATAGCCCAGCCTCAGTTGCTGGGCTGTCCTGTCCATATTGGAGGACAAAACCCTGTTAAATTAAGCCACATTTCATGTAAAACACATTCCATGTAAAACACAATATCCATCTGCTGTGACAAAGTTTAGCAATCATAATGATGGATTGATTGTGTGGTATAAGAGCAGGTCTCCTATACAAGTCCTGAAAGTTGTCTTGTATGCATAAACATGTCTATAAAACAGTCATTACATAGGGGAAGGCTCAATTGTTTTGAAAAAAAAGGAAGTGTAATTTTTAAAATATAATATTGTAACTGGACATTTTTATCAGCAGATTTGATCGACTTGGCAAGAAAGACCTATTTTGATGATGAAGATTGGATCTGAGTGATGGAATCTATTCTGAAGGAGAGATTGTATGCAGTAAATAGCAGAAATATTTTGTGATTCTTATTATAGTCTTAAAGTATTTAAGACTCCAGCATAGTGTGCAGTAGAAATTATTTCATTGAGGCTGAGTTAATGATGCTTAGTGCTACCAGATTCCAGAATGGTTAGAGCTCAGTTTCTGTAAAGGGTTAGCTGCCTTACATTGTTAATATTAATTTGGCTTTTTCCACCCCCTTTTCTAGTTAAAATTACTTACACTAACTCATCTAACAAAATGTTGTTCTATGACTTCACTGAGCTGAATCCAAGGGCACTGATGCCTTTCTGTATTTATGGTACCTACTGCATTCTTCCAAATTTCACTTCCATGTGGTGGGTGAAAGAGAACAGTCGCTGATCTCAAGTAAAAACAGCTCTCAAAGGCACTTAAAAATAAAGATCTGAATGTCAGATTAAAAATATAAAGCTGCATTTCATTATCACAGCCAGCATTGCACTTCATGTGTTCCACTATTAAATGGAGCTTTCTGTGCTAAACCCCACCATTTAAAAATTTGTCCTTTTTAAGCACTAGAGGTTACTTGAGAGATTGTTTTTTTTTTTTTTTTCAAATAGGGTAATATCTTAGCAAACCTATGCCTGAAAGTTATATATTTTTAAAGAAAATTAACTGCTGAGAAAAGACAGCTTTGAAAAGGTATAGCAACCAATAATGGCAAAATGTTAATTAAAAAGCTGTCTTTACATCTGCAACTGATTACATTTCTGTGATTATTTTTCACGGCAGCCAAGAAATAGGTGCTCACTTGTTAGCAAAAAGAAATTGTAATGACAGCTGTGAATCACCCAGGTTGCTAAGAGGTTAAATCACAAACCAGGTGGTACTAGGTGGAGTTGGAAAAGCTTGCCAGCACTGTAGGAGCTTTTCCACAAGCAGTCAGGAGAAACCTTCTCCAGTAGCATGCAGCTGTGTCAGCTGGAGGGTCAGGGTAGGTGAATTGTAGCCTTCACAAAGAGCTTGAGAAAGTAACCTTTGATTGCACTGGCTTTGACCTGGACTTCTAAATATGCAAAAAATGAAAGGAAAAAATGAAATGAATCAACTGCCAAGTAGAGGAGTTGATCACTCTGTGTTCCTGAGAAGTGATTCAGGTAGCTTCATTTATTATGTAATTTACTTGCTTTAAAAACAGCAACAAAAAAATCCCAACAAACAAAAATTCGACATCAAACCCTGCCCTCACCAAAAAAAACCCCACCTGAATATATACATATATATCTGTTAACCAGATTTTTGTGATTGCTGTCATAGAGCTTATTTGTGACAGAGTATCTCTATTTGCAAATCTTGTCGACATATATTTCCACAAAAAAGAGTAAATTGATAGATATTAACTAGAGCAATAATAAAAATTGCTAAAACATTTCCTTTTATCTTTTTGAAATAACCATAAAGAGCTCTTTCTGTAAAATTTTGTGGGTTTTTTTTTGGCGGGATTTCTACTTATCTGAAAGGACTTGACCACTTGGTAAAAATTACCAAATCCTCTAGATTCCAGAAATCTAGAGAAATGTGGATAGTGTTGCTACGAAGTCAAGATAACTGAAAATATCAGTTCTGACCTTGTCTATCTTTATTAGAACCAACAGAACTCTTCAGAGATGCCAGTTACTGCTGTGATAAATCTTGAGGAGGGGAATTTTAAATTTTTTCTGTTAAAGATTTTAATAACAGGGTCTTGCAAACCAACTCCTAAAGTTTATGAATTAGAGATGTGACACACAAAATCCCACAGGTAAATCATCCACTATTTAGGTCGGTGGTATAAAATATCAAATCAGTAACTAGTAGAAATTTTTTGTATGCGCCAGCATTTGTGGTACAAAAAATGTGACCAGTTTTTAAAGGGTTATCTAAAATGCCTCTGAGTTTCTTTGTGCAGGCCAGTGTGGTGTCACTGAACTGCATTTGCCCAACAAAATTGATTTTACAGGTGGAATGTTTTGGATCAAAATGACATACCTGTTTATATAGAGTTTTGTATGTTATAAAGACATAATTGGGCATTTTATATGAGCAGTATCTAAGAATGGTTGTGTTTTATTAATTCTGAAGACAGTAAAGCTTGCACAAATTGTTTGCATTAACCTTTGAAGTCTGTTTTCTTAACATCTTGAATTCTGCTTTGGCTTCCTGGCTTTGTGACAAAGATGCTCTCTGGAATGATTAGAGAATGGTAGCAACTACACTTGAGCCCAGCTGCTTCAGTGAATCCAGGTTTGGTTCTTATGGCTTCCACAAAAACTGTAATTTAAAATTGGCCAGAACGAAGTAGTCTCGTTTGTAACATCAGTCATAGAACACAATCCTTGCAACTTCTGCCTGCTAGAAAAATTGTATGAATTTATTCTGTATTTCTATAAAATAGAGAATAAAAAAATCTAAATTTCATGCTCATAAAGTTTGAATTCATGTTCTTTTGTTCCCTCTCTCATAGGAACTTAATAGGCACTTAGAGCATTGCAGTAAGTCGAGCAGGTTTGATGCTCTTCCATCTTCTGCACAGATGTGTGGGGTTTTTTGCTAAGCTGTGATTCTCATCAGGTAGTTTGGACTCTTTACTAAGTTATGTAGTAGAGGAGCAAAGAGAAGAGGCCTGTGAAACAGGAGACATTAAAGACCAAATAATAAATGGGAAAGGAGAAGTGAAATTTTGTTATCTCTTAGAAAAAAAAAAAAAATCTGGTGTTTTATTTTTCCCTCACATAACCATTTCCTCTATATTTGTTAGACTACACTTTGCACATTCTCTCACATAATGTTTTATTGAAACGTCATATAAAACATGATTTTTTGATTTTTGGGAAATTTTACTCTAAAAAGTTAGGGTTTTGCTTTTATAACTGGATGACTTATTTCTAAAGCACTTTGAATTCTAGTGGGTTTTATAAGGAAGATTTTCACAGCTGTATAGTGAGGTATTCCCATTCAAATTCAGCTCTAGGTGAACACTGAAATCCTCTTCTTTGAAAACTTCCCAGAATACATTTGAGTATTGGGAAAGGGCTGCATGACTCCCTGCAAGCTTGTGCAATGACTGGGACATTCATAAAGCAGATTAATTTGTGGCTTCTGAAATCCCTGTATGTGAAAATGAATAATAAAATGTGATGAAGGATTGAACACTGTTTTAAGAATTACACTGATGAAAAATTATGAGAGAACTTGTAAAGAGAGGAACAGCCAAAAAAACCTAAGCAACAACAAAATTCCAAACCAACTAAACTGCTGACATCAGTGTTCTATAGTTTAAAAAAAAAAATGCACGTACCCCACACCCCCCCAAAAACCCAACCCAAAACCAACTCAAACCTGAGGCTCTATGGTGTTGTAAACCCATGATTTGCTATTTCTAATGTGAATGTGAAAACTGAAAGTGGCCAAATCATGTGTTTCCCCAGTTTAATAAACATATAAGCCAACAGAATATACTTTGGAAAACTCTGAGGCACAATTGCTCTTTTTAGATTAGGCTGACAAACCAAGCATTTTGCCTGTTTATTAAGGGTTTTGTTTTCACAGTGGGTTAAAGTGTGAACAAACTATTTCCCTGAACAACCTTGGAAAAGTGAAACTTAATGTATATTTCAGTGTGTATTTTTGGGGGGTGAAAAAGTTTTACAAATACTCCATGCCTGTGGAAGGAGAACACTGCAAAATTAGAAAGGCAGAGAGGGGAATGCAGCTGTGAACAGGATGCCAAATCCCCAAGAAGCACTGCTTCCCCCACTGCCCCTCTTGGCAGTGGTATGGGAACTGCTGTCACCTTGGGGTACCTATTGCTTCCTGGGTGACGTTTGCTGACAACTAACCTTACAGTTATCAGGAAAAAATCTTTTTAAAAGCCACTTGTAAATTACTCTGGTTCCCTTCTTATATGCTATGTATTAGCAATCTAACTCTCAGAGTTAAACTGGGAATTAAGTGTCTTTGATGTAATGCATTGAAAACCCATATGGGCAGTGGTCTCAGGGTTTTCTGATGCCTGGCACTTTGCCCTGGCTCATGTTTCCACAGATACTCTAGAGATGAGTAAAAGGACACCTTTCCTTCAGTCTGTAAAAAGCTGATGGAGCATTGCTTCGCTATGAAAGACAAAGACCTGTCTATGAATTATGCAGTGGAAACTATATGGGAGAAATTAATACTGTAGCTATGGCTCTCCTTCTGCTGGGTCTTGGCAGTAATTCCAGGTTATTCCTGTGCAGAAGTGTTGTGTGTTACTGACTGAGGGGAAACTTCAAGGCCCCATGCAGGTCTGGAATATTGCTTTAGAAAAATTCAGTCAACTCAGACCAAGTAAAACAATAATGCAGGAACCATGACAGGAACAGCAAAAACATTTACAGTGTCTGCCTGCCTCGTCCTCTCCTGCTACTCTTCCCTTTGGCTCCTGAGCACCTGATAGCAGTCAGGGTTGGTTTTGTTTGTGCAACTGCTGCTCACGTTCTGATTAACTTGCTGGGAAAATAAGTGAAAAACAAAAACCTACAGAAGTTAAGATGAACAACTCCCACAAATAGCAAGAGTGGAGCTTAAAAGTGAGAACTGGAGAGGACTTTGACAATTCCTGTCACCTCCTTAATGCTTTATCTGAACTTCTATTTGAGTTTTTGTTCAGCAGTTTGGGCAAAGATTGATTTATGATACATGCAGTTTTCATCTAAAGTCATGAATGGGTAGGATGGGATTTGCTTCTGTGATGGCATTATAAAAATAGCACTGTCTGGAAGCAATTTGAAGAGTCCCTGCAACATGAACAGCACACTATAAAGGCTTTCTGATTTATGAAATATTTTCTATGCCATCAGAATTAACTCTTCAGTAACTATAGATGTGTAGCAGTTGACAAAATACATACAGTGATGTGATCTAGCAGGAGACAAGCCATGAAGCACATAAAGTTAAGATACTATAAAGTCAGAGATCTGGATATTCCAAGACGTGAGGATAAATTATTCATCTAAGCAGCATACTGCAGATTAAATGTTCTAAATATTTGTGGGGTTTTACTAAATATTACATAAATTTACATGCATGCACAGAACTGAAATAAAAGTATATTTCATGCTTTAGATACATTTTTAATGAATATTAACTGGATTTGCAATCCAGAAAATATTTTGACTTAAACTGTTAACAAACACTGTCCTAAGGGCACTTTCTTTAGAGAGAGCTTTTATGTACGTTGGAAATGCCTTGCTGTTTATACACAAGTGCATACACAATATGGACATTACAGGTAGGTGTGTAAAACAACATCTGCAAGCAGTTTGTGGCCAGATCGAGCTGCAAACTTCTATCTGTGCCCAGGGATGTCACTTCTTGTAACAACACTGAAAGGACTTTGCTCTAAAATTTTGATTTCTCAATTGCATTTTTAATATTTCTCAATTGCATTTTTAATATAAGTAAAGGATGTGTCTTGCCTGGAAGTAGCTGATAAGATTATTATTCTTAGCTTCGTGTTGTCTGAGCTGCTTCTGAATTGAAGTCCACTGCAATTTTCCCTTGTAGCTCTTAAAAGTGAACTGTTGGTTTGTGTTTCCTTAATATTTTGTGAATTGTGCCAGCTGAGGAGATGATTGCTGAATATTCCAGTTGCTCCAGGCAGCTGAGGCCACTGCCTCAGCAGTTTTCCCAAGCCAAATTGTTTGTCTTTGTGGTCAGTTAGCTATGGCTTATTTCTCTTTTCCAGTGTATTTTGGCCTTTAATGTACAGCTTTTTCTATTCCTTTTTCCTTAAAGAATCATGAGTTGCAGTGTTAGTGTGCTGAGAAAAAGAATGGCTGGTGTCCCAGTAAAGGCCAGGTGGCTGAGGCAGGCAGGGCCAGCGTGAGGAAGGGGGAGCAGCCACAATGCAAGAGGTCCAGACAGCATAGCACAGACAGGGCTTGGATGGAGAGAGGTTAACTGCATGGCTGCAAAATCTGCACTGAGGAGGACGTCTTTGCTGCTTTCCTGTGTGATTGGATAGGTTGTCTTCTCTGGCTGAAAAGCAGAAGGCAGAAAAATGCAGTACCTTAGAGCAAGCCAGAGGTTTCAGGTTCTATGAGCAGGGAAACATCCATTTCTGGGGGAACATATCTTATTGCATAACCTCTGCTTTAGCAGCTAAAGGAGAAAGCAAGTGCTTTCTCCAGGCTAGCACCCACTCACGACATGCCTCTTGCTCCAATCTGAGAAGCTCATGAAATAACCATTTACTCTGTACAAGTTTTCCGTGTGAGCTGAAAGAATAGCTCGGCTTTATGATTGCAGCTAGTACTTTCATCCAGTCAGAGCTGAATTCCAAGAAGGTCTGTGTTTAGTCTCCAACGAATGAAAAAAAGTTCCCTGCTCCTACTGAAAACTCTCTCATCTTTTCCAAATAGTTTCTGTGTGAAACACAAGATGTGTCTGAGCAGTAGAGGTGGCAGCAGTTATGCTATGCCTTGGCTACAATGGAAATTTGCAGAGAAGTTCTCTCTGCAAGTCTGGAATCCAGGCTGAACATCCCTTCACTTGAGTAACATGCCCATGAAAAGGCAGGATAACAGAAGGAAACCATGTCTGTGCTCCCTGCTTAGGGATGCACATGAGCAAAGCCTGAGTGAACTTGAAAATGCTTTATTTTCGTGAAATATTTCTTGCTTTATGTACTAGCTATTCCTCTTTATTTGTATACTACTAAACCACTCGATGGAGGACATCTAATTAGGAAAAAAATATTGCAAATTCGATTTTGGTTTTTATTTAAAATTAGTTTCTAAAATTGGAAGTGCAGGCCTTTTAGAATTATGATTCTTTAGAGTTTTAAAGAAACTTGGTGGGATTTTTGTTATTTGAAAGTAGTAATGAGAATTGCCATATGTTTGTGAAAAGTTTTTTAGGTTATTCCAATAAAAAAAAATGGAATTGAAGCTGCATTGTGTCCTTACTGTTTTCATACTTGTACAGAAGAAGTTTATGAAGCCCTTGTCTTAGAGAGGTAGGAGTTTTATACAAACCTCCAACAGGTACAAGTAGGTCTGCAAAGAGCAAAGCAGAGGCAATCAGTCTCTGGTTGCTCAGTGCTCTTTAGCAGCTTTAGTGTGTGACATGCAAGTTCTCCGTCTGCATTTCAGAAGAGAGGAGTTGGTTGCAGCCGTGTCCTGGCCAGATTCCAGCAGGGAACTCCAGAGCTCCATCTGCCAATTCCCTCCCACAGTTACAGACGGGTAACTCTTGCCTACATAAAGCACCCACCCACTGCACTCTCTCCTGTGCACACGTACATGCAGTATGCACAGTTAAAGTGTCCTCAATCCTGTATCTAAATAATCTTCTTGTGATAACACAGCACCTTCTCATTGTTGTGTGTTCCATGGCATGGATGCTTTCTTTTTTTTCCCTCATCTTTGAGCAGGAGTTTGACTTTAGAGATATTTTTTACTCTCTATCAAGTTCAATACCGAAGAGGAAACTGGCAGAAATTTCTTTTGTAACAATGTCTAGAAGTATAGAAGTGCAAAATGAAGTACTGTTATATAGGAGCTGGCAATCTCTGTGAGGGAAAGCAGAGAAGGCCTGGCATCTGTCAGCCTGAGGATACTGGAAGGAGGGAAACTTCTCTCTCCATCCAAGAGTAGGATTTAGGTTTTGCATCAGACTGACTTTTGAAGACCTGCTTCAAAGCAGCAGTCACTGTGGTTTTACCTACAGGAAATCTATGTTTCTTCTCATGCACAAACCAAGATGTGTGTCTTCAGCAGGATATGACTGACCATCTTTTCCAGCCCTGGATCTTGTCTTTGCTTATTCTAAACTGTCTCCTTTGAACAAGAGACAATAAGAAAAAACTATACAACAGCCTCCCAGGAAGGAAAATGTTTGTTTTAGTGGAAAGAAAAAGATATGCAGTTCAACAGAGGCTCCTGATTTGAAAGACATTTGCAGACAGTGGCACAAGGCAGTGTTAGTCTGACACGATGAACATCCTGGGCCAACAGTTGCATTGCCTTTTCATTTTTGCTGTCTGCACACCAGAAATTTAAGCCAATTTACCCTGACAATTAGTGTTATGTACATGGTATATGCAGGCATTTTCTGACTCCAAAATAAGGAACAAATATCTTTATTTGGTGCCGAAAATATATTTAAGATTACTGTTTGAAGGTGTGTTTCTACTGTTACAGAAAAATAACAATTATAGAACCATTGCCACGCTGCTGCTTCTCCAGTCTTTGTAGCTGAACATGTGAGGGAAAATGAAGTTCCTTATCTCTAGTTTTCAATAGATTTTGTTTTCCCATTTCCCCAAGGTTTAAGAAAGCAATTGTACTTTGGCAGTCAAATTTGCAAACAGATTTCTTTGGCATATGTGCTTCTGGCATAGCTGTATGTTGATAATCAATTTTACAACAGAATGAAAATAAGAAATAGATGATGGTAATTTAACATTTCCTTGATAATAAAAGAGTTATTCAGTATGTATTTTTGTACCTTAGTCACAGATTTATGCTAATTGTTGCTAGACTCTTGCAAAATACAAATTTTTATAAACTCTTGTCAGTGTCAGAAAAATTAGTTTAAAAACCCTTAGTTAAAAATCTGGGCATATCAGATGTAAGGAGGACTTTCACAGTGATAGAATTTTACCCTTGGATTATGCTGAGAGTTGTCACTCAAGAGATGCCTGAAAGCTTGAGCAATTTCTTTTTCTCTACTGGGAAATAAGAAGTTGTTTCAGGCTTATGTCAGAATCCATCCGAGTGGGTATGGAAGCAGGCAAGTTCCAAAATCACTTTAAATTAAAAATCAGGCCAATGATAGTTGCATTCCCTGCAAGCAAAAATTTCTCAGTATCCAAATATAGCTTTAAAATACATGGCCCCAAGGAAGGATTAGTACCATCTTATGATAAATATGATTAAATAGAAGAGTCTATTTGAAGTTCCTCTGGAATTTGCCACTCCTATGTTTGTACACCTTTAGCTACTCCTGGAGGAAAGTGTATGAAAGGAATTTTCCTGAGATTTGGATTGGCAAACTTCTTTTCTAAGAGCCAAGGAGTCTTAAATTACACTAAAATTTATTTGGAATATGAGAATGTGAGTCTATGCTCTTTCTTGTATTTTATCATATTGCTGATAAACAAAATATTGTGACATTTCAGCAACAAACCCAGAGAAGCTGTCAGTCTTGTAATGCAGTAGAAGGTTTGGTGAGCTATTGGGTGAATGGTTTCTATTCTGAATGTTTAGTAAAATGAGTGGGAAGAATACACAGTTTAATCTCCAGGTTTTATGAGACATAGCAGGCTGTGGATCAGGGTCTTGGCAGAAAATTAATACATTTAAAACTTAATGTGAAAATAGGGGAGGGCATGACACAGGCAATGAATATTCAGGGAGTTGTGTTCTGTGGTGTTTTGGTAGATGATGGCACCAGTGTGGCTCAATGGATCTTCTCCCTCCCTCATTTGGGTGATTCCTCATATCCCCAGGACTTTTGTCTGAACAATTATTGTCATGGAAATGACCAGGCGAGCAGTTCTGTAAATGATTGGTACCACAGTGATGGTCTTTGGTACAGAGGTGGAATTTTTGTGACTGCTAAAGCTGTTATAGCCACAGGCACACTCAAGGGATCAAGAGGTTGTAAGTGTTTCCTTGTTAGATGCTGTACTCGTACTTCATTCTGTTTATATGGATTCTATAGTATTTATAAATAGATGGGTGTAGAGTGTATATGTTCATGAATGGAAAATTCTAATGGCAGCATATTAGGCAAAATGATTGGGAATTGAGGAGATTCTGTCAGGACAGTAAGGCCTCAGATTTTTTTTCCCCTTTAATTTAACCAGACATAATACTTGTGAGATATGTCATGTTCATAATACTAAAAAATAAAATTTATCTTTTATGAGAACAGAGTCGGTTTGAACAGGTATAGATCAAGCTGTTAATTTACTTACCCTAATTCAGAGAGACAACTTTAAAGCATGTTTCAGCCTCCAGGGCATCTTCTGATGGATAGTTATGACAGTTTATGTACTAATAACACTTGTTCACTAGAAAATAGTTTTGAAACCATAGGTCGCCTATGTAATCATCCCACAGTTTAACTTTTGGTCATTGATAGAGTCAAATGCATTGTTTGAGTCACAAGAATTATGTTTCTTTATTAAGCCTCTGGATCACCCCTCAGAATTACTTTATTTAGGCACCTAAATAAGCTGATGTTTATTTTAACACATTTAGGGTAAATCATATTTGTAACTCTAGAAAATCAAAGTAAAGTAATCTTGGACAGGGTTATGAGAGATGAAAGGTCATGCTGGTGTGTACAAAGTGGGTGGCTTTTACAAAATAGAGCAAATTCATTTAGGAGAGTAGCTTTAAAAATTCATTCAGATTGTTAGTGTCTCCTTTGCAATTTGACAGCTGTAGACACCATGACAGCATACAGGCCTCATGTTTATGTGAAAAGATTGAATAAAATTTGCAATTTGACACTTCTGCTACTCTTAACACCATCATAAGTGCCTCTTCCCTCTTGACTGGCTACGGTGTTTATTTTTTGCAGTGGAAAACCATGGCTGGTGGTGAATCATCAGACCAGCAACTAACTGGCCCTGTCTGTAATGATGTGACTGCTAGCCAGCTGCATCTGAAAGGCAGTCATTATCTGAAGCAATGATAAAATTACAATATTCTAGACAGAAAAATAAATAAATAAATCAGATGCCACAGTGAAAAGGTTGCATTGTGAGCAGGATACTTAGGTTACTCAGGATACTCTGAAAATTATCACAGAATGATGGGTCATTTCCTCTTTGAAGCAGACAGGGTTGTTCATATGTAAGACTTCTGAGGAACCACTGAGGAGCTATAGACATGATGTGTCATATTTGCCCTATAATTTTACTATCATGTCCTATATTGCTGCACAGCTGACTTTTAAGTTGCAGTTTTAGATGTGTTCCTGATGTGTTAAGGTTAGAGTGATCTATATTTAGCAAGTGCAGTGGTTTTCAGGATAGCATTGCTCAAATGTTTTTTGGCATATTACTGTCAAAAGGCAGGGCTTGAAACAGGTTTGTGCATAATTCAGAATTCAGTGTTTGGTGAATGGAAGTTCATTCTTAGCACCCTAAAATGGAGGCAGGTCCATGAGCACTGAAGATTCACAGCCTATATATTTTTAAACAATGGAGAACACTTTAAATGTACCACATTTAAACATTTTAATGTCAGGGTGGTACCATTAATACCTTAATTAAGATCTGTTCTTAGTCTGCTCCTCAAATGCTTTTTAAACTCAAACTAGAAACACAAAATGCTTTGATGCACTGTTAAATGACTTATGCTTTCTGTTGAGTCACATCCTGCTCCTTTCTTAAAGGAAGTGAACATTGGAGACATTATATTTTATGCCAGCAATGTTTAATGTGAAACACTTGGCCCTAGCAGACCTCACTTTCTCACTCGTGCTGATCTTGCAGATTGGTAACTGCACTTATTTAAATGATGCTAATGAGATTTCATCTTGGAGAGCAAAGCCGTGTTCAAAAAGGGCAAAATGCAATCTTCAAATATATTAACAATGGCTTTGGGAAAAGCAAGAGTTTTTCTACTCTACATGAAGATATCAATAATTTCTACACTAAGCTCCTTATGCTAGCTGGGAAAAGCAGTATGAATTCATTAATGCCTGGATAGAGGAGGTTGTTTTCAAAAGAGAGCTTGAAACAAAAAATTGTAGAGTAATTTTATTTTATTAGCATTGGTAATTAGGCACAACAGTTGCTGTGAAGTTCTATAGGTGTTTTAGAGACAGAAATAAAATTAAATAATATATATTTTCTGTGTCTCTTCAAATTACTCTGCAGAGATTTGTTTTTTAATGAGATAGAGCTGAAAATTTTTATATCATTAACCAGACCAAAATGTCACTTTGTAAGATGACTTTTAGTTAAACTCCTGAATGGTTTCATGACTGCCTTGAGATGTCAATTAACTTTTTATTACGTGGAGTACAATGCTATTAACAGCCAAGAGAAGAATGAGCTAATATTGTAACACAAATGTCTTGCTCAAATGGAGAATTTAAAATGGGAAATGTTAATGCTACAGTGGTCTGTGAAGTGAGTTATTTATGGTTGATCTATGATGATAAAAGTTGTCATCCAAAAAAACAAAGATGGGAGGGAGAGGTGCAATTTTAGGGAATTTGATGACAGATGCCTTGAAGGTGGAGAGATGCTCCCTTATTTTGGAGAAATTGTTGTAAGCACCCAGAAAAGTCTTCTCCAGAAGCAGCACAGGAGAAATAGTGAGCAGAGTGTGTCCAGTTTGTGGCAGCTGACAGGGAGGAGGTGGCTCTGCTTTGCCTCCTTCTTGCAGCAGGACAAGGCTCTCCAGCACCTCTAGAGAAAGGGGCTGTGCCTAGAAATTTTTTCCAAACTTTTCATTCTGGCCATAGTGCAGTATTTCCCTTCGGGTTCAGGTTTCAAACTCTTGATTTAATTTTTTATGTGTTGAGATTTTGGACACATAATTTAGAGTTTATAACAGCTTGCTTTTTAAAGATGTGTATGAGGTTGAGCTCTTGCCCATGTTTGCTCAGCAAAAGTATTTATTCAATTAGGCTATGAAATATGACTGCCACACCTAGTTTAAAATTTGCAGGTACTTTTAAAGTCAAGAGGCATGCAAAAAAAACTTATTCAAATTTATTTTTTCATAGAAACATAGAATGGCTTGGGTTGGAAAAGACCTTAAATGTCATCTTGTTCCAACTCCTCTGCCATGGGCAGGGACACCTTCCATTATCCCAGGTTGCTCCAAGCTCCATCTAACCTGGATTTGAACACTTCCAGGAATGGGGCAGCCACAGCTTTTGTGGGCAACCTGTGCCAGTGCCTCAGCACCCTCATAGTGAAGAATTTCTTCCTAATATCTCAGCTAAACCTGCCCTCTTTCAGTTTGAATCTATCTCCCATTGTCCTATAACTAAATGCCCTGTTTTTTCCCATATTAAGGTGTAAACCATATTTATAAATCTTAAAAATTTACATTTCTAAACCAGCAGATTTCAAAAAGTACAATCTGCACTGTTTCTTGAAAACATTAAAAAGGTGAGATAAGTGACCCGTTCTTTAAAGACAAAAGGATATTTTAGAACATTTGGGGCTGCACATATTCAAAATAAAGTTGCTCTTTCTTCATCTTTTTCTTCTTCATTTACTTCACTTGAACATAGCTGTGGAGAAGCTTAACCACTCTGGAATACCAGACTACTTTGGTAGGAACATAAATGATGACAGATGCAGCTATTTTGGGGACTGAAAACTGCTAATCCATGTAATTGTAAAAACACATGAAACTCCATAATGGCTTTTTTGTACACTGAAATGAAGATGTCCACTTGCCTTTGAGCTTAATCTTAAGAAGTCAGGGCAATCAGACTTCCCAAGAAACTGCAGTACCTCAAAAATAGAGCACTTAAATCTGAATTGTGAAGTTAATCTTTTCACATCTTTCTTAAGTAGGGTTCCAATGAGAAAAAAATGTTTACTGAGGAGGAAAAAGCATCTTTATGACCCAAATGAACTAGCTTGGTCTGTTTTTCTGAAATGAAAACAAAACAGCATCTTTACATTATTTACAGCTATTCAACAATGTCTGATTGTACACCAGAGGAAACATCTTGATTGAATGGAAAACCTGGGCATATAAAGTGGCTGTTCTGGTTACCATTCCCCAGTTCTTATGCAGAACTACTGTTTGTTAAAAAAGGAATATTGAGATGTTTGTGGATTAATGTGACTTTCCATATGACTTGTCTCAGATTCTGCCCTTAGCACAAGGTAGTTTCTATCTGCCTTTTTTTTTTCCTCTCAGCTTCCAACCCTCATTTGATATTACTTCAGGACTGGTTGAAATGGAGAATGTTTATTATTAGACTATGAGTATATAGTGGAATTTTCAAAATCCCTTTTTGATTTTTTTTTAATGGGTTAAAAGGCACACTTGTAAAATTATTTGAAAGTTAAATTAGGGGAAAACTAGTTTCATCTTCTCCATTCATAATTTGCAGAAGTCAGAGGGACAATAAAAGAGTAAGGTCTAATGCCTAAGTAGGACTATTGCTTTGTAAATCTGGTTTTACACAGTTACCTTTAAAAAAATTTTTTGCTTACCAGTGTCTGACTATCTAACCTTCGTTTTCTTCCTTTTGCAAAGCACATGTATGACAGTAGTGTTATGGATATTGGGAGATATTTAAGCAGTAGGGGGGGAAATGTCATTCAACTGGTGTTAGGTTGGTTATTTATACTTGAGACCAGCAAAACCCACTAAAACCCCGTACACTTCCAAATAACCTTTTCATGCAGAAGCTCAGTGGTTAAATTCATCATTTCCATGTTTTTCTTGGGTGCTTTGTGCATGTCTTCAAACACAGTTAATAGCCTTGGGTAACATCATAGGATGGTTTGCAGTCAGCTCTCTGAGTTTTTTCATGCTCTGACCTTCCCAGCTCTTTGCAGTCTGTTTTCATTTGTTTAGTTGCTGTTTGGTGGCAGCCCCACATACCTACTGCTAGTTTCAAACCCTTACAAACCCTGGATTTTCAATGTTTGTTAACAACATTAGCAATGGCTGGTGTCCTCAATTTAGATGCAATTAAAATATACTTTTTTTTGGTATTTCCTCACTCTCTCTGTAAGGATCAGGATGTCTTTGAACGATTCTATCATAAAACCACAAAAAATTAATGCTGCTGCTGTTTGAGGTCTCTAGACTTCTTGGCAGCCTAAGAGTCCCTGGTAGGCCATCAGTGGCTCAGGTAACTTCAGCAATTCCAGAAACATATACAGAGATTTAGTTAGTGTCATTGCTTTTTTGTAAAATGAAAGAGGTTTGTTTGCTTACTTTGTAGAAAATCTGGAAATTCAAATTTATACTTTTCTTGAGTAGAAGTAATTTCAATTTCTGTCTTACTAGAAATTTACAGCAGTGGAGGATGTTTTCTCTTTGATGTATAGCTGCAGCCTGTACTGAAACGATATGGTCTTTTAAAAGTAGTTTCTGCCTGAGCTTGAAATGTTAACTACTATGGCAAAACAGCTTTCTCTAGGTTAAAAGAAGCAAGGTGAGATTGTTCAATTCAGATTGTGGCTTGGAAGCAACTGAATTCATGAACAAGAGTAGAAATTGACTGGAAAACTCTTTTGTCTTCAGGGTGTTAGCATGAAAGGTGTGGCTCAGAAATTCAGAGTTAGCAGGGAACAAGGAGTCCCCAGAGCATTTTATTTCAGACAGACATCAACACTCGATTCTCATTCTTATTGTGGAATTCTACTCCACATAAACGATTTTCAAATATTAAAAACTAACTCCTCAATAGATCGACTTTTAAAATGTGCCATCATTCTTTCCTTAGTACTATGCAAATTAAGACATAAAGTTGGTGACCTGTGAAAGGGTCGTGAGCTCACAGGACAACCCAAAATGAAATCCTGGTGTACTGATACTGAATAAGTCTCAGTTTTCCTTGTGCTGTCCTTGGATTGAGATGCCTGCACTATAACTTGTACTATAACTGTAAGTGAACTAACAAAGATCTGGAATTTTATCTTAATTTCTTTTGTTCCTATTTATTACAAAAATTAATGACTTGGATCAAATGTTCATAGCTAGCTCCTGAGAAAAAGTTGCTGGAATTACAAAAAATGGTTTTTAGCATTTGAGCTCCACCCTTCTTGGTGTCCCAGTGTGATGTGGGATATTCCTATTTAATGCAGCTGGTATGGCCATTCCTAGGTCTGTGACAACAGTCATAAAGTTGTACCACAGACCCTCTCTGTCCCCCACTTTAATGAAGTAAATCCTAATGTCTGCACTGCTGAAAGTCAAAGAATTTTTAAAACACTTCACAAGGAGCAAGAAAGATGAGTATATCATGATGTATTTAATTGCCTGGTCCTCCTTAGTCTTGTAGTATTTCACATCTCACTAACTGTACGGTCAAAATTTTGGCAACCCATCTAGCAGTAAGTGGAATAGGCAGTTATGCTTTCTCTGAAGTGAAAATCCAGCTGTGATCCCTGAGGATATCAGTAGGCAGGTTAGCACTGACCCCAAGCTGAAATGACATCATTTAAGATCCACTGCTTCTTGTTGACTGCATCACTGCAGTCAGAGGATCAACCTACTACTGTCTGCTCTGAAATGCCAATATTTGATCATTTAGAGTCTCCTGTTAGATGGCACACAGCTGTTTCCTTTTATTATGCATAGCTACACATGTGAAAAGGCATCTTTTCTATAAGTATAGGTTGGAAAATACGTTACTTTTGAGAAATATTTTGGGCATCCTTATTATTTCTGCAAACTTCAAAGGTTACCATTATTTTCTCAGAGCCTTCTTGGAGTCAGGAATACCTTAGCCATTGAGTCAGAACCTCTTCACATTTCACCTTTTAATAATTTTCCAGTTGCAAGGCTGTCTGTGTTGCTCTTCCTAGACCTTGCATATTTTAAAAAAAAAGTTCTAATTAAGTGAAAACAGACTGAAATGTGACTCATCCTGCTTGTCAGGGATTTGCTTGCAGATGTAATTTTACTTTCTATAGCCAAAACCTGAGAATAGTTATAACTAGTAAAAAAAGTTTCAATAAGAATTATTTTCTTATAACCCTCCTGTTATTAAGTAAATTTGAGCACTCCCCAAATCTGTCCTGCACTCCTACATGTCTCACTAGAACTTAAAAATCCAGCAGGGAATTTTTGAATAAAATAGCAGCTTTTATGTTCCAGTAAGAGGGATTCCTGGTGGATGACTGCACAGCTGTAGTAACCACATTGTTCAGGGGAAAGTGAGGTATTCCTTAGCATGATACTGAATTTCCAATCTCCCTCTGTATTTTCTGGGGAACTTTTTTCAGAGACCAGAAAAACCCATTTTTTAACACTGCATTGCTACAGAAATACACAGGAGTTAATTTTTGATACGTTATAAATTCTTTGATTCCAAAATGCTTTAGCTCACAATCTCTTTGCTTGTTTTATTATTTTATTAGCCTGGCTGGGAAAAAAGACTTTTAAGTTCTTATGTGGGAGGAGGAGGGAGGAGCAAATAGATTAACATCTGAGAGAGAATTACAAAGCTGGGAAGTAAAAATAGCTTTTGGGACAGCACTGTGAAGTGAGTCAGACTTTTGGTTGGGGACTCGGATGAAGTGGGGCTATGTAAAGGAGACAGCCAGCTGCTGAGGGATGGGGGAATGCTTGGCCATCTGATGGAAAGGGGAAATCTCAGGCATGTCTGCTGCTTGAAGGAGATGGGATTTTCAAGTCACATGATTTATTTCATGTTTCTCAGCTCTCTTAATCTGTGTTTCTTGGAATTTGCAAACCTTTGAATGTCCTCAGTTGGGCACTTGCATGAAGCTTGCACAGAACTGTTTTTGAAGCAGTTTTTGGTTCTTGGCTTTTGAGCTGGTTTGAAACAGTTTTGGTTCTCTGCTTGGCTCTGCCCTAGCCCTGACCTTCTTTTAAAGCCCTAGCAGCTTTCATAGCAATTTAGAGGGATGTATCTGAAACCCTAGTGAGAGGTGGAAATGAGTCCTGAGGAAACAGGACCCTGCCAAACAAGGGATCAGTTGTGTCGAATCCCCAGAGCTGCTGTGTGAATTTCATCACTGGGTGCAGCCACCAGCAGCTCTCTTCATGCCCAGGCCTCTTTCTGAGGAGTGGGGAAGCTTGGAGAACAAGAGGCTGAGTCACATGGATGTGTCCTCCTTTGAACTGGCATGTGTTGGCTGTCAGGCTGAGTCCCACACTGTCCCCTGGCAGCGAGGGGACAACAGGAGGAGCTACACCCATGTGAGCCACAGCTGTCAGCAGCTCCAGGTCCAGAACCCAGAGCTAAGGCTCAGGATAATACAAATCCAAAGCCAAAAACGTTGATTAGTCTGTTGAAACATACTACGGTTTTTGAAATTTTAAATTATAATCTGGCCTACAGTCATAAAAAGCCATGAAAATGAGCAGTCATTCAAGAAGATGTGCAGCTGTAGGAGAGTGTTTTGCCCTCAACAAATGTATAAAATGTCAGTTAAGATTAATGAGACTTACACAGGTGCATTGATGACCTTGGGATTTCAAATGACTTCATTTTTTGTTTGAGTACTAGTAATTGAATTGCCCTGCTTGGCACACAGCTGACTTTCTTAAAAAAATATTTATCTCCAGTTAGCCATTTCAAACCTTCCCCATTTCCACAATGGGAACAGAAGATTGCACAGATGAAAGACTGCTGATTTCACCTGATTTTCCCAAACAAGTTCTGTAATTACTTATGGTAATTACTTATTATAAAACTGAATGTGACATTACACCCTTAGGGGGGGTCATTTCACAGAAATTCTGCATTCATCAGTTCAGATGTGAAAAAGTAATATTTACATGAATTGTTTACTTTGGAAGTACATTTGCTTTTAAAGGGATACTGTGTCACTCTTAAAGGATATGGAAGAAGAATTCACTGGGAACATTTTCCTAGATGGTTAAAATGACAAAATATTGAAGTGCCTTAGGTATAAATTTTCTTTCAGAGATGGAGGAAATAGGTGAATTTGTAGAATTCCAGAACCAACAGAGATAACTTGGAGAAGGACTAAGTTCCATAGGCCTGGTGTAGATCATGCATGCTTGCTGAAGAAGCAGATCAAACTTCAGTTATGTCTGTCCTCAATAATACAGATAGATTCACTTTCTAATAAAAGCAGGAAAAAAACATTTAGAGCACAGCTGTCAGGATAAGTATTGGGCACTTACATGTTTAAAGAGGAGTATTGTAGACAAGCCAAGATATAGGATTAAAGCTTTCCAGTAGCCCCTGTGTAAATGTGAGTGAGCAAATGACAGAACTACTTTTGGTAAATCCTTATTATTGATAGTGGAGAATGATTTCCATGAAGGCTGGTAAATATCAGAGACTTAAGTTTCAATAGCGCTTACAATAATTGTTTCTGCAGTTTCTTTGAATAATTTCTCACCACCATTAGAAAAATAGCATTTGGCTTTGAGTTTTCTGACACTGGCTGACCTCTGTGTTCAGGGCACTTAGAGCTGACTTCAGTCTGACTATGTAAATGTGACACTAAATAAAGCTTGAAAATAAACAACTGCAAATAGCCTGTAGATGAATTGAAGGATTTATGGGAGCATATACTGTTGTAGAAACTAATGGTTCTTTGGGTACAGCACTCAGAGTTTTAAAACCTTACAATAGCACTGAAGGAGTAATCCTTCAGTTGAAAAGGATCCAGCTTCATGAAAGTAGAGGAATCATTCTTTGATTATTTAGCTGTTCTTTTCTTTCCTATATAACTTTGAGTAGTGACTTTTTTTTTTGAGTTTGGATACTTTAGTTCCTGAAAAAAGTGCATGATTTGACTGTGTTCCTGTTTATGGAGACTCATTCTTTGCCAAAGAAAATATTGGTCTGTGTGCCACTCTAACTAAGTACTTCCTGTAGTCTAAGTGTGTATTAGGTTCAGCTTGGCCTTCTGATAGTCTGTTTGAGCCTATATATAAGATAGTGGGCTTTTAAAATTCCTTGTTATAGGTCTAGCAGCAAACATTCAAATAGCCACTGCAAGACTGTCATAACAACATTGCATTGTGGTCTAATATCCTCAGTCTGGGGGTATGGAGACTGTAAAAGGCTTCATCTACCTTGCTGTTTTTTCTACCAGAATCTGTATTTTGTTATTTTGCTGGTGACAAGGCAGGTTGCTTTCCTTTGCCATGGTGGAAGCCCTGTTCCAGGACATGCTTTAGCAGGTCAGTGGGCTGAGTTTCTTCTAGTATTGTTCCTGAGGCTGTAGTGCAATGAGCTCTTCGTGGTCTAGTGGTCCCCCCACCATTGGAAATGGCTTTATTCTACAATTCCGGTGATTTTTCAGGGGCCTAAAAATTCTCCTTCATGGGTATAAATAGTATTTTTAAACATCTGTGCCCCTGAGGAGAGGTTAGGAATAACTTCCTCCCCTTTCTCTTTCTATTCTCTACACGTTAGAAACCTCACAAGATGATTCAGAAGGGCTGGTGTACAAGCCTCACTCTAACGTTTCAAAGACTAAAAAAATAGAAAAAGAGAAGATATGTTAAATAAACTGGAGAATGTCTAAGCCCTAGGGGTATTTGACTAAATGCTGGTGACTTTTTAAGAGTTTGCTATATCCTTGAGTAACATCTGCATGGAACCATGTGACTTCAGTGGGGCTTGTGACACTTGACAATTCCTAAGGGAGTCTTGCAGGTAAGGCTGGGATCAATGTCAAGTTCCTTACAGGACTTTACTTCTGTCATGTGTTTGCTTTCTCTTCAGAGGGACATTGTCACAGGCTTCCTGAATGCAAATAAATTAGGTGAAGATTTTATATTAAAACTTTTCCTGTATTCTCAGAAGAGTAGTGCTAGAATTTCACACCAGTCTCTTACTCTTAGGTGTAATTCTAAAAACAGTTCCAAGAAGCAGATAAAAAAATCTGAAAATTCTTCCAGCTTCATTAAAATTGTATATGAATTGACATTTTCTATTGCAGCCTTTGTAAGTAATAACAAAAAATATTATATGAATCAATAATAGCAGATAGTTAAAACTTACAATCTAGTTGCAAAGGATAAGTATTTTTAACACAAAGCAAAAGCACATGTTTTATCCTGCATGAAATTATCCTTCATGCAATTTAATCTTTGCTATTCATTGGTGAATTAGTGCATTGTTGAATGTTGGAAGCATGCAAAATAAATTGAATGAGCATTTCCACCTATGTTTCCTACCCAGTTTATGAGATGTTTAAATATAAGGATCAAAATAGCCAATTACAATCAAACATGTAATTCCTAGTATCCTAAAATCTGTGGAACATCAAGTACTTGTTATTCAGGCCCCTTTTCTTTGTAAAAATGTGATTGGGAGTAAATTTATAATGGTCATATTAAGTAAACAAAGCCAAACAAACCTTCTGAAAGTACCCTGAATGATTGGCAAGAATATGATGATAAAAATGATAATACAACATGAGATACAAATAATCAACCAGCCTGATTACAAAAAATACAAGTTGCAATTAACTCATACCTATACTTGGTTTTTGTGGATGTGTTTGTGCTTGGATTAAGTAAAAAGAGCTTAGTCCAATAAAGTTTGAATATGTATGACAATTAGAAATATAAAGTAGTGGACATGGAATGAAGTGGACAGGAAATATTATAAATCTGTCTTCCTACTGCCCATGTGCAGTGTCCTGTAGTGCCAGGGTTGTGTCTCTGGGCAGTGGGAAGCTCAGTGGGTGATGGCTGCACTGCTTGGCTACTTTTCTGCATGGGTAATTTTCCACAAGACTGGGTTTGCTTAGGGGACCCACATGGAAAGCACCTTATCTGATGGAAATAAGCATGGTGGGAGAGATCTGAGTTTTGCCCACATTTTGTATGGAGCTTTTTCACGCATGGCTTGGTTTCTGTGGGCTGTGCTCTGTGCAGCAGTGGGCAGACATGATTTGCCTGCTGAGGCAATGTGGGTGTAATTTTAATCCCAGTGGATTTGAGGGAGAGTATATGTGACATGGTCTGGTATTTTTAAAGTACCTGAATATAAATCATCTATGCAAACCTTTGCTTTCTATCAGGAACTCCCAAGCTTTCCCAGATAGCAAGGAGCCATTAGGTGAGGGGGAAAAAGAGCAGTCCAGTTACCCACTGTGGCTGTTACCTATCTCTGGGTAAATTTCAAACCACCCCAATCACTGGATCCAGGATCACAAGGTAAGGTTGTGTTCATGTGCTGCAGTGCCACCAGGCTTAAGTATTTCAGCTGCTGCCAGAAATGGTATAACAAGAGATATAAATAGCTTTTGCATATAAGTTTTTACCCCTCTTTGGGTAGGAGGATTTTTGAGAAGCACTAAGTTATGCTATTGTGGAAATGGACAACCATCTTTAAGCTTTAATAACTATTTTATAAAATGACTAAGGCTCATCAAAACTATCAATCTTTAAAAAAGGTAAGAGGCTGATTTCCTGAACTACATCATGAAAGCAGTCAGTTGAGGCAAAATAAAGCTTACCAGTGAGTAGGGACAGTAGATATTCTCTTCCACAATCTGCTTCAGCCCATTAAACAGATGAAAATCCACTTGGTGATGGGTCATAACTTTGAAAATAAGCCTGCCTCATAAAGAGCTCTGCATTGAAATAAAAATTTCAAAAAGTTTTCTAAAAGGGCTCAGTTTGCACATTTTTTCACAGCAAAAATTAAATGTAAACTTGATGAATTGTGAGTAATCTATGTTTTCAATTAGCACTTAATGTTTAAAGGCAGTCCAAAATGTGCTCCACACATGCATTCACAGAATCTTAGTGCAATAAGGCTCATAAAAACTATAAAATATTGGAAAGAAGACAGCATGGAAAGGAAATGGAAAAGTAAAGCAGGCAGAATAAACCTCTTTTGCATTCTCTATTTGAACCTAGACACAACTGTACTGACATTTATTTAATATCCTGGACTTACAGTTCTAGTGGTGGCACCAACACCCCCAGTGCTAGAATTATAACTCTATTACAGAAAGCTTTCTTTCTTTTTTTTTGTGTGAATGTGATGCATAAATTCGAGTCTTATATCCCTGACTTACACAAATTCTGATTCCTTTTTTTCTCCTTTATTACTTCCTTCCACTGTTGTTGCTGTTGCCCTTTCTTTTATTAATTATCCATAATTTTGTTCATGTTGGCACAGTTTTTCCTGGCAGCTTAAAAGAAAGAAATAGAGAATGTCCATGTCAACATGGAAAATACTAAAAATATGACAAGTTTCCCTTTTTCATGATTTTTAAAATTGTTTTTAAATTTGGTTTTATGAATTCCCTGGTTTTCCATTTATCAGATAGAGTTGGATCCTATTTTCTAGAAGAGGACTCACTTTTAAGAGAGAATACAGCCCTTACATAAATCACATTTTATTGCTAGCAGGAAAATAGTGCTGGAAATAATCTAAAAGGATCATCTCAATAATTCCAAACCTTTAAAGCAGATTAAAGTTTATGTATTTACAGAGTGATGAAAAGATGGGTAAAAAAGGGGTGGAAGCTTCCATCACAAGAGAATACATTAATTCAGCAGCTGAAATATTGCTGCTAACTTCAACAGGGGCAGTCTTTCATCCCTGTGTCTACTGCTTTGAGCTGGTGTCAAAAATGTCTGCCCTGAAATTATTAAATCTGTTTCTTCTTGGTCATTAAAGATATTGAATAATGTATTTTAAGAAGGTTACCTTATAGAAAGCAGAACAATTCCAGTAAGATGCTGAGCAAGCTAAGTTCCTTTTGTCAATGGAGCTGAGGCCTTTCCCAATTTTAAATGCTAAGTAAGTGGAATCAAAATAACTTCAACTATCACAGACAAAAACCAATATGTTTAAAAATGGGGTTTTTCTGGAAAATGTAAATTTAATATAGGGCATTATATCATAGAATATGTTGAGTTGGAAAGGACCCATCAAGATTATCGAGTCCAACTCATGGCCAAGCACAGCACACCTCAAGAATCCCACCACGTGTCTGAGAATGTTGTCCAACTGTGTCTATAGATACTGAACATTCACTAAACATCTGCTAAGGCTTTTTTAACATGGGAAACAATATCCTGTGTAAATGGATCCCTTCAGTCCTACTTTATAGTGTGTGTAAAGTCACAGGCACTTTGTTTCATATGGATGTAATAATAAATATGGGGATTTAGTGGGGGGGAAATATATTCCTTGTTTTAGTGGCCCTTTCCCTGTGAGAGAAGACAATCCTTGGACCTGTCTCCACTTTTGGCTTGCACAGTGCCCCATCTGCTCAAGACACTCCCTCCTGCAGGCCACCCAGCACGGTTCCCCCACGGCTCCCTGCAAGCAGCAGGCTCAGGCCCAGAGCAACTGCTGACAAAATCTCATTTTGAGCTCAGACATATTCCAGTACATTTGATTACCTTGGGGTTTATCTTACTTGGAGACTTAGTGTGTAGAGCTTGATCAGTAACTAACTTTCCTTGGAGCATTACGTATTTTTCTCTCAGATTAATTTTAACGTTTGTATTCTGTGACTGGCTCGGTGATTCTCAAGTCCCTCCTGGAGCTGCTTTAGCCATTCTCCAGTCACATCTGTAGGCCAGCTCTATTAATTGGCATGTAGTGTGTACAGGCTTTTCAGCATTTTTATTTTGCTGGGAAATCAGATGTAACTTGGGAGCAATGTGGTTTGTAGGACTGCATTCTGAACTTCTTGCTCGTGTTACAGTTGGTAAGAACGTTGCTACAAACTTAAATGTTTTATTCCCTTGGTTTCAAGTAGATGATTCCATCTGCTTTCGATGTTCTACAAGTTCAATTCTAAGGCTAAAGATCAATGCTTTAAAAATAATGGTGCAATGATAGGGAAAACAATTGCCTGGGGAATTTACTATACTTTGGTCACAGCCTGATAGTGGCCAATGGGATGTTAGTCCATGAGACCAAAATGGAATCCATGGGCTCTTTTCTTACCCAAACTGAAACAATTATGCAGACAGGAGAGCTGCACACAGGCCCAGGCAGAATGCTGTGCTAATATGACTATTTTGCTGCTGGTAGTTGAGGACACACACTCTTAGGTCCATAAACATAAATACTGGTGACAATAGCGTTCCATCTGCATGGGCCTTTAGATAAGAGCACGGGCAATATGAGTTTAATTGAGCCCCACATCATCTTCCTGTCCTTTCTGGGGGGTCATTGATGCTTCTTACATTTGTGAGAATAAATTCTGTTAATATTTCTGAATATTTGAAACCTGCAGCAATTACATCCATTTAAATAAACAGCAACAGATACAAAACTTCTACAACCGTGGATGAAATCAATACATAAGATTTTAATCATGTCCTTAGTTTACACAATTTAAACTCTCAAAGACAGGTAGAGTGTTTTGTTTCTTGAAGACATGGTATGTTATACTAGGACATGATGACAAGTTACCAAAGGACTCATTTTGTGCTTGGGGCTGCACTGTGTGTATTAAAGCACAGTTGAGTGGTCTGAAATCTGTGTTAGGACAAAATAATTCTACATAGTCTTGGGCATGAATTTTAAAATAAGGAATGACAATGAAATAATACTATTTTAAAACTGTGGATGAAGTTTGGTGGTGGTGATTAAGTAATCCTGAGCCTCAATTTTATAACAAGCCTATTCCCGCAAGAGAATAGGGTTAAAAATAAACTTTCAGCCAAATTCTTTCTTTACACTCCCATTGGTTTAAGTGATTCTCTAGGTCAGAAGAATTATTTGAGTTATGAATATGCTTGTCAGATGGAACTTTTAACTCCTTTTGCAGGGACTTTCAGTCAATGAAAAAGAACAAAGTAAGCTATCTCGGGGTCCCAAGGTAAATTAATTAAATATCGGGGAAAAAAACCAGTGAAGGCCATCAGTTGGGACCTATTTGAATTACAGATTAGCATTTGGCCTTGCTACTTAAGTGGGTAGCTTGCTGTGATCCTTTTATATTCTCACTTAATCAGTTTAAGTTCTTAGGCAGACAAAAGCCAGCTTGACAATGAATTTGTTATAAAGAATAAAATAATGATGCTGTTTTTCGTGTTCTAGGTAAAGAATAATTTTCAGAGGACTTCATGCAAGAGTTTCTCTAATTATTTCCCTAATTAATTCCTTGACTTTTTTTTTACTTAGACTAATGTTAAGTTTAATTTAATTGAGAATTTCTAAAGGAAAGGCTGCCAGTGCCAATAACTTATTGAATTTACTGGGTTTGGAACTCCTCATAGCACCATTTCTGGTGACTGACATAATCCAAGACTCCTCACTTGCAGTTTGAAAGCAAAGTATCATCCTATGTCCCGAAATTAAAAATAAACTGAAAAAACTTTACAAAGGTTGAATGCAACCAAGAAAGAGATTTTTCCTCTATTAGGACTTAAATTCATTATTAAACCTTCCTACACAAAGGTTGATGGGAATATTTTCCTATAACTAGGCAGCAGTGTTACTGATGTAGCATTGTTTAAATCTCTAGCTGATACTTGTTTCTCGGTGGATTTCTCTGCAGGAAGATTATGATTCTGAGGCAGTTTGGAATCTAGTCCAGTTAAAATATGATTGAAAAGTAGTATAATATTCCTCTGTTTTCATTCTTGCCCTTTTCTGTAGTTTTCTATTACATTTTCTCATTTTAAATAGCAGAATTTTCTCTTCTTTTACTATGTGAAATACCTATATGAAACGGGAAAACTGATTCCTTATGCAGAAATGGTCTTAAAAGTGCAAAGTGAACATACTTCAAAGGTAGAACTATTTTCCTCTCATATATTATTTCACTCATGTTCATTTTAATGGTTAATTCCAAGAAAGGGCAAGCATTTTATGTGGACTGTATTTTTGTGAGTTAAATATATGGTGTGGCAATTTGCTGCTTTTTTTTTAAAGCCAAGTGTGTGATCGAAGAAGTTATACAAGGTGGAAATTTCAAACAGCACTTACCCTGGATTTAACTGCCTACATAAAACTTGATGGCAACTCTCACATTGGCGTGAGCTCCCTTTGGTGAAACCACACTGCTTTTGAAAATCTTGCTTGTCTTTGAACAGATACCTTTTGAATTCAGCTAGATTTTATTTCCAGTTTCCATGAATCCACTGATTTCATATTGGTCTAAAACACTGGTGCAGGTTCTCACAGGTAGCAGATAGGTTGCTCATTTATATGAAAATACTTTTTATCAGCTTGGTACAGATTAGTTTAGGACAGGAGCACTGTAACAGTGTGAAAGGTGTGAGAGGCTCCATTGGAGAGGCCCTTCTGGAGATTGGATTTAATTGCTCATTTGTATGCATGCTCGGATGCATCTGAAGCTGCTAATTGTGTTTTTCTGGCCTGACTTTGAGATTGAAATGTTTAAGTGTGTGAATTATAATTTAATATATTTCTGAGTCCTCCCAATTACTCAAGAGTATTCCCTAGCCTCATCTATCACTGACAATGTGCTTTGACTTTTGAGTAATTTTGAACTTTACACATGACTTTTAGGTCAGATAACTTATGGTACTGACTTACTGGCTAAAAGTAAGTAATATCAGCAAACAGGATATTAGGGAGTATTGAGTGATATATTTTTCCCAGAGTATTGTGTCTTGACATTTCTAGGAGTGTCCTAGCTTTGGGGACAGTTCTTATTTCACCAAGACTTTTTAGAGGTTATCATTGAGCACACAGTGCTTTTGTGTGAAGGTTTTGTTACTGTGCTGTCATTTCCCTTCATGTTGTGTAAAGCTTCTTAAAAAGTGAAGGTTGCTCTAATGCAAAGCACAGAACATCTCTCCTGTGAAAACAGGCTGGAGGAGTTGGGGTTGTTTAACCTGGAGAAAGCTTTGCAGAGACCTTATAGTATCCTGCCAGTACCCAAAGGGGGTCTGTCAGAAAGATGTGGATACACGTTTTGGCAGGGCCTGTTGTGATTGGACGAGGGGTAATGGCTTTAAAGTAAAAGAATCTAGATTCAGATTAGCTATAAAGAAGAATTTTGTGATTAGAGTGATGAAACACTGGAAAAAGGAGTCACAGAGAGGTGGTGGATGCCCCACGCCTGGAAACCTTCAGGATCAGGCTGGACAGAGCTCTGAGAAGCCAGATCTATTTGAAGATGTCCCTCCTTGTTGCAGGGGGCTTGGGCTAGATGACCTATAAAGGTCCTTTATAACCTTAACTATTCTGTGAGTCTATTAGAAAGTGATTTTTTACTAATGCCATATCACTTTCTCATCTCCTGTATGTAATCAGCCACAAATCGGTACCTGAGGCAATCCTGAATTCAAAGTGTCTCCTGCTGGTGGAAGGAGCCTGGGTTTGTTTCCTGCTTTTCCACATTTATTGCTCTACTGAGATGGACTAGACAAAGAAGATTCAGTCCTATCACTTCTGCAGTGTCTCTGTCTACTAAATTTCGTGTGGTTACACACTGTAAGCTGGGTGTTTAACAATGAAGGATTGGAGAAAGATCTGTTCCAGGAGTTGGGGCCCAGGATTCTCCTCCCAGGGAATTTTCTTGTGTAAGTTTTCCATGGCACAGAAGAAAAATGAGCTCCAAGAAAGTCTTTACTAGTGAATCCATGACCTTGGGCTAATTTGCAAAATTCCACATTCCTCTGTTCTTACAGAATCCTAAAATCTATGGAAAAAAGTGAAAAAACATCGGAGAGAAGTTGCTGCATATATACAATATTATTCTATGCAATGTTGGCTTCTCCCCTGTTGAGAGGAGGAGAGGAGAAGTAACACTGAGCATACTTGGAATTGCTTGGTCTGACTCTAATTTATAAGGGGACTTAAGGGGATGGATTCAACTTGTATCCTTTTCTATTCTATTGTTCACGTATTTTAGTTTTGTATCATAATTTATTGGTGAGACCAAAGCAGAATTAGATATGAAGAGTAACTTTTAGATATCACTGTAGGAATCTCTCCTAGGAGTGAAATGGCAGAAGGTATCTTTGAAAACCTCAGGAAAAAAAAGTGTCAAGACAGCTTGGTGCAAGAGAGTAGGGAACTTTGATGTTGTTCTCTTTAGTGTATTTTTACATTAATCTCTGGTTTTGCTGTTAGAGGAGGTTTGACGTAGCATCGCAGTGCCCATTTTCTGGGTTACCTTTCTTCTTCTGGGCTTTCTGGTCCTTTGAAGAGACAGAAGAAAACTTCACAGGCTTTAGGATTCTGCATCACTGAGGGGTGCTAAATCATGCTGTGATTAGCCAGAGACTCTCCAATCTGTATGAAGCCAGGTGAAGATGTGTACTTCAAATGGGATTGTTCTCGAGCTGAAATGGCTGAATATAAAAAACCTTCCAGCAAATGAATCTACATTTCCCTGCAGCAGGTATAGATGACCCCATTCTTAGCTAATGAGGGGATTAGTGACTGAGCTTCCTTTCAGCAGGCCATAAACACTGTGGGAAGAAAGAAATTAAACATTCTACTGCCAGTTGCGAGTGATCCACAAAAAAGAGATTTGCTTAGTGCTCATGCTACAATGCTAATTAAGGCACATTGTTAAGGGCTAAATACTAGGCTGGGGCTTAGGTAGGTTTGTCAGGGAACAGGGGTAGAGAACCTTGAAGAAAAGCAGATAATTGGATAGTTTGAGCGGGCATTCTGGTATTAAAAGTGTAGAGCATCTTCTGGTGATTTCCAACAGTCTTATCAACTGGTAGAACAGTAAATATAGAGCACGTACGCATTTGAGGAATGATTATTCAGCGAAAGAATTCATTTGAGAATGATTATTTCCCTTCGGGTGAAGAGGGCTTATTTACAAGTTCCTGAAGCAAGCTGGCTTATTTTAGCTCAGTGAGCCCCTCTCAAGGGACTGGAGTCCCGTTTGGTAACAGCGGGGCAGGGGGCAGTTATCAGGGGAGAGGAGGAAATCCTCCTCTGGAGCGCTGCAAGGGATCGAGTTCCTAAAAAGGGAATCGGCTCCAAATGGGGCTATACCCTCCGTTTCCAGGAAGCGTGCGCTGGGTGTGGTAAAAGCCGAGCTTTCTCTTCCTGACAGCTTCTTAAAACTCTGCTTTTGCTTGCTTAATAACTGGTCCTGAAAAAGCACATGCACTGCACAGCAGAGGAAAATATCCTGCAAGTGTGCTCGTAAAGAGAAAAGTTCAAGCAAGGAAGAGTGTAGCCAGCTCTGATTCGGTTATTTACCATCAATCAGACTGTTGCTTGGCAGGGAGTGGATGATTAGGAGCCTGAACGGGCTGAAAAGGGGCAGGAAGAAAGTGGAGGCAGCATTCTTCCTATTTAAAGCTGCATCCCCTGAAAGGAGTGTTTGCAGACTGCGCTGGAGCTGGTGCTGAAAAGAGGGCTCGCAGACTTTGTCCTGGAACTGATGCGGAAAGGCAGAACGACTCCTCAGCTGGCTTCATGGTGCTAAAATAACCTTACGATTCTGTACTTTTTGCTGCCCAGGGAGGATACATGTCTAATATCTAGGCATGATGGCAGTCTTGGTACAAACGAGAACTTTTTTCATCCTCACTGCTTTATTAGGCCGATTTGTAACCATAAAAGCGCAAGAAGTGGAAGAGTATGAAGGTGGTGAGTTTCTCTCTACCTCTTAAAGAACTATCATAATCACCCCTCTTTGCATGCAGTGTGTTTATTGTGGGATTTGCCTAATAAGTGGGTTGGAAAACCTCTGGGGTTGCGAGAGTAAGACTTTTGCTTTCACATATTGAGAAGGGGGCAGAGAGGGGTTTGCGCTTTGGGTTTTTGAGCGGAAGAGCGAGGTTTGCGGTGCCGGCTGCGGGCACGGAGCGGGAGGTGCGGTCGAAGGCCAAGTGCTGCCGCGGGGCGCTCGGGCTGAGCCCCTCGTCCCGGCGGGGCTGCGGCCGCTGGGAAGTTCCCAACAAAAGAAAAGGCTTGGGACGCGGCTGGAGGACAGCTGGGCGAGCGAGCTGTGAGAGTAAACACCGAAGCCTCGCAGGGTGGAGTCGTTTGCGCTGAGCTACATCTGCTTTCTTGCATTCTTTGTTTTAGAGAAATGCCGAAACGTGGATTCTCCCTTTTTTCACCCCTCCCCCCCTCCTCCTTTTCATTTTCCTTTCTTTCCTTCTCCGGCTGGTTTCCCCCCGGGGCTCTTGCGGAGGGGCTGCCTGATGCCGAGGATGGCGCAGAGCCTCCCGGCGGAGCGGGGCAGGCGGAGCGGGACAAGCTCCGTGCGGGCAGGAGCGCTGCGAGCCTCAGCCTCCCAACCTGCGCTGGCTGCCGCTCCTCGGTGCCTGTCCCTGCTCAATGGCATCTCGGTGCCTGCCAGAGAGACACTGACGGGCACGGGAAGGCGTCGTGACTGTACTCTTTCATCAGGCGGGATGGATGTCGTGATCCGTGTTGGTTTCCTGAAATGTGAGCGGGCTGGTTGTGGGACAGTCTGGAGCTATTGTACTCCTGAACGTACTTCCTAGGCTTCTCATATATAACCCTGGCTTCTTTTCCACATTGTGCCCTACAAGGACTTTGTAGGGCGTTCCAGAACCTTGTCGGATGTACCCTACAATGCAGTTTGCGCTTACTTTACCGTGTATTTTTAAGAGTGCAATTTTACTTGTAACTGAACTTCTCTGGTAATACGCTGGATTGCATAAGTGAGGAGGAGTCAAAGCCTGATGAATAAACCAGTGCCATATTTCTGAAACTTTTGTTCTACAAAGCAAAATGAGACTGTCCTGCCTGTGCACAGCTGTGTAAGAAGTCCCATAGAGGGGGCACTTTATATAAACTTGTGAGTGTAATTCATATACTTGCCATAAAGGGAGGCATATATTCTGCATTTTTCAGTTACGTGTAATACCAAACAAAACACTTGTGAAAATACTGACTTCATTTTCGGTGTCCATTAAATAAAAATTATAGCTTTTTGCCTGTTTAAAAAAATTGCAAAATTTATGAGTTTTCTGTGAGGCTATTACATGTAATTTACTAGATTGTTGGAATTATGGAAATTATGGGATGGGCCAGTACTGTAGCAGCACATTCTGGGATATATTTCCCATGTGATGATGGCTGAGGCAACTGAGAGGTACGTGGTAACTCCAAGAACAAAATATGTTGTAATAAATTAGTGACATATGTTTACACTTACATCACTTACTCATCTTCCTGTTGGAGAATTATTAGCTTTTGTCTACTGTACAAACCCTTCTCCAATGGTCATTATATGAAAAGAAAACCAAACCCCAACCTATTTTAGTGTGATGTGAGGGTTGGTGCAGTGAAGATAGAAGTAGGATGCATTCTACATATTGATCTGGTTAAATTTAATAAGACAGGGATTTCACCTTTCATTTAGTTCCTGATTGAAGCCTACAAATGCTGAAGAGTGGACAGGACTTATCCTTGGTTTGTCTTGGGTTTGGTATTTGTGCAGAGGTCTAACATCTGTCAACATTGTATGTTATTGCAGGTGACTGTAGAGCTGCTTCAATTCTCATTCACTTATGTACTACTTGAATATAGGTACAACCAGATAAACAAATATTAGAGGTATCTGGGAAAGCAAGAAAGACACTTCAGGAAGTGTAGATTAGGAAAAATGTATCTGACTTTCAGAAAGAATGTAAACCAGTGTTTTTCATGACAGTCTTAGAAAAAATAAGACTGGTTGAATACTGCTTGTCAACTTTAGACACAGTGGCAGAAAGAAATAGCTTTTGTGGTAGTATGTTGCAGAATTTATCATAAGGGGGATTGATACTGTTAGATAAGTTGAATATAATATAGCAGGTAATATGGTTAAAAAGCCTTAATGGAAGAATGGTAATACTTCTTCAAACCAAACATACTGCTTAACAGTAATTTTCTTTTTTGGCACTTACTATTGCTGTGCTTTTAAGTAATGCCAGTTTCTTTATTAATTTTTTTTTTCTTGAAACCATTACAGATTGATCTGTTCTGCTCAAGAGCACTTGGCTGGTAGTGCTACATGGTGCATGTGCCTAAAATGCATGTAAAAACGTGAAAACCAAACACTTCCAAACCTAGTACAGCAAAATTGGTCATTTTGAAACTGACTGTTTAAAAGTTATTTATCAATAGTGTCAGTGCTGCAAAATCCTAGAAGGACTGAAAGATCCTGGGTTTAAATTCTTTGTAGAGATCTGGTCTAGTTCAGAATTCAACAGGATCAAAAAGTGCCCAGGAGTGACTGAAATTTTTAAATGCTGAATACCTGAAAGCTCTGAACCTTTGGTGCAGGGTTTTCCACACAACTCTACGATCCTTCATCTTTCCCTAGGGCTTGGGATAGAGAGAACTGCTGGCAGAAGCAGTGTATTCTTTTGGGATCCTTTCCCATCCCCTTGCGAGTGTAAAAGTTTTTTAAGAAATAAATTAGAAACACACCTTTAGTGTATAATCAGTACACTTGAAATAGTGAGAATCGCCTTGTTCAAGAAGAATTGTCTGTGCAAATTACATGTGGGCATGGCAGTGATGGTTTATTGCCACCATCTCCCATGTTTCTTTTCAATCCTATACTTGCCTTTGGTTCTCATTACTTTTTGCAACGTGCCTTTGTCTGAATTATATTTTCCTGTCCACCTCTTGTGATGTCAATCCTCCTTCAGCTGAGATTAGTGTGAGCCCTGGTATTCATTTAAAAGTATCTAATTTGCCTTGTTTGACAGTGTGAACAAGGAAAGAAAGAAAGAAACTGTCATTGTTCTGCTTAGATTAATGATCCTCTTTGCCTTTTTTGAATTCTCAAGGTCTTTCATGTTGTCTCGAACCATGCAAGGGGGACAGGAGGATGGACTGACTTTGGAGACACAAACAGTTCAGCTGGTGGAATGGGGGCTATTAACTATGTCTATTATCTTCTCACTGATACTCTTAAGGGAGATGTCATGTTGCTACATTGCACAGTCCCCATAGTGGGGCAAGTGTTGGGAATAAGATGACAAGTGAAAGTCCTCTGAAGCTGTGAGAAAGTAAGAGAATTATTGAGTATTTGTGCCAAACGCTTCTTTAGATTTTATGGGTCTTTCTTCTGTGTTAAGAGTCATCACAGCTCCTAAGGAAAATGATATTGAATGATTCTATATGAAGAAAAAAAGAAACACCCTCGTTTTTACATTTGTCAAAATTTTAGTGAGGATCTGATAATACTTAGAATTACAGAATTATTGTTTAGTTTGGAAAAGACCCTTAAGATCATTGAATCCAACTGTTTGCACAGCACTGCTTCAGCTCAGCTTGGTGTTGGCCCTGAACTTGCTGTGATCCCCTTGTGCAGACCATTGGCAGAGATACTGAACAGGACTGGGCCCAGTACAGAGCCCTGGGGAACACCACTGGTGACCAGATGCCAATTGGATTTAACTCCATTCACCACCAACCTTAGGGCTTGGCCATCCAGGCAGTTTTTTACCCAGTGGACAGTGCACCCATCCAGGCCACGAGCAGCCAATTTCTCCAGGAGAATGCCATGGGAAACAGTGACCAAAGCTTTACAAAGTTCCAGGTAGACAACATCCCAGCCTTTTCCTCATCCTGTAAGTGGGTCACCTTGTCATTAAAAAAGATTGGTCAAGCCAGACCTGCTTTTCATAAATCCATGGGCCTGGGTGGGCCTGATCCCCTGGGTGTGTACTATTGATTCTTTTTTTCCCCCAGAAGTTCGAGATCCCTGGGTTGCCCTCTTATGTCTGTACCTCTGCCTTCTTAGTGAGAAAGCCTGCATGTGTGTGTGTGTGTGCATGTAGGTATATATGTTTGGGGGTTTAAGCATAGCAAATAATTCAAAAATAGAAATTACTACAACTCTAAACAAGCAGCAAATGGGAGTCTAGTATCTATAGACGAAGTTGTAATTCTGTGGGTACTAACTCATTGACTTAGAATATTTGGGGTTGACATTCCCGACTGTAAAAGTGTGGGAAGGATACTCTATATAGAAATTTCTACAGGAGGACTCCTCGAGAGTTTATGGGTCCTCCTCCTTCTGTTTAACCTGAGCAAAACTTTGCTCAAAATTATGGAATACATAACATTGAGGGTCTTGTTAAACTATCCACATGAACTTGTAGTTTTTTTGGAAAATACTTTGTGAGTGAAGAATAATTACATGCTGCATTTGTTAGTGCAGGCATTTTTTTCCCCATGATGTTTACAAATATGGATTATTGCCATAGAAACCAAATGGTTATTTCATTACTCATGTTTTGACATGCTTATTCTTCATTTCTTGGTAAGGTCCTTTCATCCTTGCAATTTGTTTAAGTGTGATAACATTCTACCAGCTTGATTTGTACATGCAAAACATGCAGGATTGATCCTGTTTAACAATAGTTAAATGTAAGTTAGTTAAAAATAAGGTTTTCTTAAACTTGCTAATGCTTTAGAAGTTTTCAGAAAAAAAGAGAAATATCTACCAAATCCCTTGACTCATGATAAATGCTCCTAGGAATCCCTGCTTAGGAACAAATCTTGGTGTTGAAGTTGTATTTACTAGCTGGGTAAACTGTAAGTTACGATTTTTCTGTGGTTAGAATTAAGTGGTCAACTTGCCACATAACTTGGTTTTTGGTGTTTTTTGAGAAAAGAAACACAGATTCTTGTGTGTATGTGCAGGGAAGCAGAAACTGCAAAGGCATACCTTCATGCAACAATATAATCCTTTAGAAAAACCGAGCAGATGTTCGTGGCCTGTATACAACTATTTTTCTGTATACAGAGGAAGGCAACAAACTCAGTGCCAAGAAATAACAAAGTAATAAAAAATAGTCGAAATTCCAGCTGGAAGCATGTGATCTATCCTTATATGTGCACTATTTCACTTATGTTTGTCATTTGACCCTGCACATTTTTGTGTGTAAAGTCCTGATGATATAATTTTCTCAGAAATTATTCTTAGAAAGAATAAATCAAAGTGTTAATCCAATGGATTCTCAGTTGGGTCAGGGAGGAGAGACTGGAGTTTCACTTCAGTGTGTAGAAAAACCCCCCATTCTTAATATAACCAACAAGGCAAACCCAAGTATCCTTTAATGTAAAATGAATAAATTAATCAGATTAACTTGGAATTTCAGTTTTTGACAAAGGCTTCTTGGAGTTTGAACTTTCAGAGCACGAGGAAGGATTGTTGCACTGCCTGAAATCTCAAGCTGCAACAGACACACCTTGTTCAACCATTTTTGAATGCCCTGGTGAGACTGTCAGGTGCAGAGGGTCAGGTATGATTTGAACTGGAATGCAGGATGCATTCATTCCAAGTTTAATGTAGAAAATGTACTTCTTTCCGTGGTATAAAATGAGAAACCAGGTACTTTCAAGAAGGAGAAAAATGGCTCATAAGTCATGTAACACTAGAGTAACAGAGGTACCCCAGGGGGTGGCATCATGTATTGTTTACATCTTTTATGTAATCAGTGCATTGTGTGTGTATAAATAATACTGTTTCTCTAGATACTTTTATTTTTTGATAATGGATTATTCTGTGATTCTATGCTTTTCCTAACTTAAATTTAGAGAAATTTGAAGTGTTAGTGCTGTTCCTGAACTACCAGAAAGGATAAACCAGTGGTACTGACTGTAGGGAGTAACACAATTATTTTCCTATAAATGATTATTTTATAATTTGATTTATAATTATGAAAACAGTAACATGCTGGAAGCCTCGATGGTGGTAAGCTGTGGTAATTAAAATATCCAAACCGTTGCTTACAATTATCTCTTCTTAGTAAGCAACATACATTTTTCATAGCCTGCTGTGATGTCTTTTATTCTTGCAGTGAGAAACAATTCCATTATTCCACTGTCCCACCCGCATTTGCTGCAGAAAGGTCATGTGTTATATAAGCACGAAGACTAAGAATGATTGTCAGAGGGCCAGTGGTGGGATGCTCTCTGTTCACGAAGCTTCTATTCATGCAGACCCTCGGGATTGAGTTTGTATCTGCTGCTGAAGATAGGGCTTGTCTTTGGAGAGCTGTCCTAAGGTTGTTCCTTGGCCCTGCTGCTGCCAGCTGAAACTTGATTGGAGCTTTGGAGAATTTGCACTTTTCTGCAGCTTTGTGTGAGCAGTATAGTTGAGCGAGTGATATAATGAATTTGTTTTTATACTGTAAAGCTTTCATGGTGTTTTGTGTCTTCACTACTTTTCATTTATATCCTTTGTACTATGGAGCAGTAGCATGGGAGGACTAAAGAATTAATTTGAATCTTTGTGCCCTTGTTCTTCGGATAATGTGGCTGAATAGAAACACAAACAGCGACTCTGATACTGCTGGCAGGAATTCAGAGCTTTGGACATGAACTCATTTAGAGTAAGGACAGAAGAGTAAACTGTCTCCCCGAGGTCTGCTCCCTGCTGAGCACTAGATGTCTGGCAGAGAAGGTCCATACAGTATCTTCTCCAAATATTCTTTGGTCATTAAGTGCTTGCCAACATCCTTCAGCAAGCTGGCCACCTGAATGCTGGCCATGTAATGGCAGTGCAGTATAGGAAGAGATTGAGGGAGAAAAGTCATCACAGAACTATTCAGGTTGCAAGGGGCCTCAAAGCCCATCCCATTTCACCCCCTGCCATGGGAAAGGACACTTTCCACTATCCCAGGTTGCTCCAAGCCCCATCCAACCTGGCCTTGAACGCTTCCATGGATGGGGCAGCCACAGCTTCTCTGAGCAACCTGTTCCAGTGCTTCACCCAACACACACGAGAGAATTTTCCTGCCTTCTGCCAATCTGGGAGTTTGTCGTGTCCCAGTTGCTCCAAGATTATTGCTTCACATTAAAATGATATTGAAAATACAGCTAAAAGCCAGAAGGAAACTTCCTTGTTTGAGAACTGTCTCAGGCCAGCTGTATTATCATAGGTGACCTCAGAGGTTATGCTGAGGGAGCATTTTGTTTAAGCAGTTCTGTCTCTTTCAGGAAATCATAGACAAACTTGATGGGTATTAAATCACTTTCTAGTCTGAAATCTCACGTCTCCTGTCAGGATAAACATCCCAGTAGATTAAGAAAAAACATTTAAGGAAAAAAATTAAAGCAGAAACAGCAAACAGAAGCTGTTTTACACTCAGCTTTTCACTAATACTTTCTTTACAGGGTTCTGTCAAATCTTCTGATCTACTAAAAATGTGGTGAATTGCCATAGTGATTGCTATCCCATGATGGTTATTTATGACTTATTTTCTGTCTACTTTAAAGTAGGAGTGTTTTTCCCTCAGCTGGAGTGTCTCATTTTCCAAATACTGAGGGTGATTTAGTCATCTTTAAGCCATCTATGCTATCTCAGAAAAATCAAGTTACCCTGAATTTAGTTGCTCCAAATTATGAATTATAATTATAGTTAACAATTGATATAATCAATAAACTAATAAACTTTTTAACCAAGTATGATCTATTTTTGGCTTTCTTGCTTACATCAGCGATGAGCCTCTTGGTAGGAAAGATACCATTGAGTAGCTGGGTTATTTCACTTCTCAAAGGCACCTGGAGGCTTCCTGAAATTTTTCTGAATAATCCTCAGTGTGTTCAAAGCTCTGAGAATAGCAGAGGAAGGCAAGCAAGAGGCAGGAACTTCCAGAGAGGGGTTGGGAGTGTGATGGGGCTTAGACCTCTTGAGGAGCCCTCAGCTCCATACAGCCGAGGGGTCATTGTCCTGTTGTGACTTCGGGCTGTGGAAAAGGGGTGGAAATAGCCTGCATTTCCCACTCCTTCAGAGGCACAGGCAAAAAATGCTATCTCTTTTCCTCTGTAATAATTTTCCATCAGAGTAACTTCTTTTACCCTTAAAATTCCCAAACCATAATGCATGCATTGGAAACTCGTTGGTTTCTAATACTAAAAAGATTTCAAGTGTGAGGAAAAGAACACAGTTCTAAGAGTAAATAGCTGTACTTTAGAACTCTCTCGAATCAGGAGTATTATGGTCTGTAAAGATCCCCAGCATATATGCTTACATCTTTAAAGCAAGTACCATGTGTTTGTAACACTGCATGGTAAAGATTAAAGTGGTTTAATATATAATGTGTTAGATATATGTAGTGCATATTACATATATATGTGAGTGTGGTGTCTTCCCACTGTATGGGAACTGCAGTGCAAGGCAGATGCACCTCAGCAGTGAAAGTAATTGAGGATGATTTCCAGATGTTTAATGCTTGCTTTGGCAAGAGGCAGAAAGTACTGGAACAGGCATTGGCTGCAACAAAGGAAGGGAAGAACCTGATTTCAGAGCCATTGAGCCTGGTGACAGGAGAGCAGAACATGGAAAATGGAGCCATGTGGGGAGGGAAGAGCCAACATGACAGCATGGCTGCTGTCACGGCACTGAATCTTGGAATTATAGCGGAGTCTGGCAGAGTGCTGGGAGCCTACTGCAAAAATTAGGACTGAGGTTAGACAAGTTTACTAATTTTACTAATTTTTTTTTTTTCTGTAATGATAGAAAATTCCATCTAAACCTGGACACTGAGCTTGAATAACTTTGGCATGCTTTGATTTTATATTTTCACTGTAAAGTGCAGGGCCTTCCTATGACTTTGTGCAGTGCAGAGCACAAAGCATCCTTGATACCAAATGGAGCCTTAGGGTACTACTGTAATATACATACTGAGTCATTGTGCTAATAATACATTTCTGGAATGGCGTGGATTTTCATGTTGAATAGCTGGCTGGTTTCAGAAGTGGAATCTGGCTCCTCAGCAAAGAAATCCCTGGCTAGTGAACCACCTGCTTGCTGTAAGGTTTCAGTAGGCACCTCTCTGGGGCTGGCTGTCCTTTTTAGTGTACACGCCAACACTCTGCAGCTTTACCAGTTTAACAAAACACTCACCCTTCTTGGGTTGGTTTGTTGTTGTTTTTTGGAGAGCAAGGTGAGATGATGGGCAGAGAAGAGCTAAATCTTGATCTCTTTAGGCTGTGCATGTTTGCCCTTATGAAGAGTGCCAGGGCCAACCAATGTGAAAGGCACTGCTTTAATGTTTGTTAATGATATCATTCTAGTGGTTTTTAAAATGAGGGTATGGAGCACTTAGTTCTTGGGGTTGACTTTTTTTTTTTTGCTCCAGCTGTTCTCTGTTTCTTTGAGCCTTTCCTGGTTTCCTAGGAAACCTCTGCAGTATGGAATGTATCTATTTTACAGGCAGTTTATTTTGTTTGTGTTTGAATGTAATGAACATGGAAAGTAAATATTTGGTAATTTAAATCTCCCATTCAGGAGAGTACTTTAGAACCTAACTTGAAGCACATGAATAGTCTTATTTATTGTAATGAGACAACTTATACCTTTATTTTATTTTCTCCTTAATGAATGAAAAATTTATTTACTTCAGTTTTTCTTTTAAAAACTGCAAAAAACTTCAGGATCTTTTATTCTGAAGTAAGATTTGATTAGGTGAAATGATGCAGCAGTGAGTTATCTTAAATAGAAGAGTTATCTTAAATAACCATTATCGGTTATACTGACATTTTTGCACAAATTCACATGATTTGGCTTCCTGTCATCAGTAAACATCAGTACAGAAACACAGCCCAGTTTCTGGTTTCACAGGAAACCAAGGGAATCTCTGTGGCTTTAGTTTGAGTTTGCTTTATGCTCAAATCTGACATAGTAAAGGTTCTTGCATCATCTCAGATACTCATGTACAGAAGAACATGGAAGTTAAGGCTTTTGAGGTTCTCAAGATGATCTGTGTGCCAAATAATGCTTAGTATAATAGATGAACTCCTGGTAAATTTTACACGAAGCTACAAGAGACTCAGTAAAGGCTTAAGTTTGGGACAGACTTCAGCATGCCTTAGTCTGGAGAGTGACTTGGCATTTGGTGCTTCTGACATCCTGGGCTCTAGCTCTGTCTGGAAGAATGCTTTGGGACCCCTAGGCTGGAGTGATGATAGCAGAAGGGAATGTGACTGCCTGGAAAGGGGATGCTCCTATGGTCCTGTTTTCTAACAGGATACAGCTGTGGCTTAGTCTGAGTCTTATAAATGTCAGTGAGTGTTGACTCAATGCCACGAGAAGAAACTTTCTGGTGTGACAGTACCCTGCCTTTCTTTTACTGGGACTAGGATCACACCTGAGCAATTCCTGACACTCATGCAATTTCAAAATGCCACAGAGGAGAGCACGACCCTGCTGCTGCTCTTCATGACTGCATCCACATCCCTGCATGCAAAGCCCAAGTTACATCATTGGTAATACCTGTACAGTTCCTCTTGAGAAAAGGAGTTAGACATTCTACCTGTGCTGCTATTTTTTTCTTTTAAGTCTTCTTACCCCATTGGTTAAATGTTTAAACTTTTGAAAAGGAGTCTGCAAATATAGCTGAAATACAGCACTGCTTTTGAGCTAAAGCTGGTCTGTGGGCTAAATTAGGAGTTGGAGTGAAAGCATACACTCTTAAATAGTATTGTTACCCAGCCTTAGTATGCACCATTAGCTGGGATGGTCTCAGGATGCAGGAGTATAGCTTCTGGAAATGTGTAGCTTCATTAAATAATGCCCTCTGGGCTTTGCACTTGGACACAGCTGGGAGACACTGTGCAACACTTACTGGAGGGTATTACAGTAGAGGTATAGGCTGTGCTGAGCCCATATTTAAAGACCTTTACCCATTTGTCCTTTTGTTTCCACCCTCACACAAGAAAAAAAGTATAGCTTTAATGGCCTGTTATCTCCCAGGGTAATCATATAAATCTGAATCTGGCTAGGATTAATGGAGTGGTTCATCTTCTGACTTTCAGTTGTTTACTTTGAAAGCACTAATCTGGGGCTGCTTTAGCAAGAGGATACATTTCTACTAAAGTTAGCTTTTAGTAGAAAAGCTAACCACCTTTAACTTCTGGTCACCAAAACTAAACAATCAGAATTTTTTTTTTACCCCAAAATGGATTTTATTTCTTTATGAGATAGCTAAATAAGTCTTATTCTAGTGTACATGTACTTTCTCTCTCTTTCTTTTTTTTCTTTTCTTTTCCCCCTTAAATCTCATCCCTTCTGGAGGCTGAAAGACTGAAATTCCTCCTTGAAGTCTGCAAGACTTAGAGAATTCTAAGTAACTTGTTTATACAATGGAATGCAGCTCACAATGAAATGTAAATACCAGCACTCTGATCCTCTGGCTTTTGCTTTTGTCTTGAATTATAACTATTTATTGAAATGGCAGAGTGAGCTTTAGTACATTTTGTCAGAATCAGGCAAGACAAATAGCTAATTATTATGACCTCTTTTGATATCTAACAAACTGTAAAGTTTGAGGCTAGATCTTGCTTAGGCTTGGTTCTTTTAGTATTTGTCTCAGTTGGCAGGATTTTTTCACAGGGATGCAGGGGGTATAGGTTGGTTAGATTTTTGAGGGGGATGGGCATAGTTGTTTTGGTTTTTTTTTTCTCCTTCCTCCTGGAGTTATTTAATGTAAGGAAGATGAAGATTTGACAAGGGATTTCAGAGCTAATGCAGAAGAAGCTTCTCTTGCCCCTTGTTAAAGCAATGCTTCTTGTGCTGCTTGCCTTGCTCTGAGAAGACATCAACAAATGGTATAGGACAAGCATGGCAAGTTAAATAAAAAAAAATTGCAGGTGGTTCTGGCTGACAGTAGCCTCTGTCACACTGCAAAACTTATCTTCAGTTTGATTAGGAGTAGAATTACAATGTTTCAGGAATACAGACATGAAAAAGAAAAGCATCTTTTGTGTAACTTGTAGGTTATTACAGAGGCAGTTGCAGCAATTATATTTTTGTGCAATGCAGCACAATATCTTCAGGCATCTAAAATGTTTCTTTCAAGTCTTAATGAACAAAACATAGCCCCTCTCCCTGAGGGTGTTGTAGGCGTGTGCCGTTCTCTGCTATACATTTTTGTAGCCCAGTAGGAGATTTGAGGCTGTGAGAAATTGCAGATCTGACTATTATCCCTAATGATAGATGTACTACTAAAGAACACAAAGTATTTCTTCAAAATACCTTTTTTTTTTTTTTTTCCTGTTCTAGCTTACACTACTTGTTGTTGGTTGTTTTGCTTTGCTTGTTTGTTTTTAAATTCCCATCCTGTGGGAAACTTGTAGGAGCCTGCAACCAGACAGCTCTGGTTTTGGAAATGAGATTGTCTTCATGCAAAGTGCCTGAAGGGTAATGTTCTCCTTTCAGTCCAACTAAATGCATAATGAGTTTTGCAGTACCTGTGTTAGCACACTCAGAGGCCCATGAGGAAGAGTCTGACATGCTTGCAAAATTCAGGTTTTTGTAGCCTGTGAATTTTCTGGCATGTCATATGTGACAAAAGTTCATGGCATGTGTTGCACCAGGGCTTTAGATCATATTTATTCAGAGAAACTTCCTGCAGAAGGAAATGTGAGTAGATGGACCCTAATGTGGACTGTTTGGTCAGGGCATGAATATTCCTTTTCTAATAAAGAGGAAAAATTTGGTGGTGCCTTGAACAGACTGGTCTATATGATATGCAGTCTGCATAAGAGTATAAAAACAGAACAGAGAGCAGAAAAAACCCAAAACTTATATTGGAACTCTTTTTGATCCAAACCAACTTTGCATTCCTGATTAAGGAATATTCTCTGAGTCATTGGGCATTTGAATTCTCTGTTTTCCTAACGTGTGAATAGTTCAGCAATTACCTGAAATTAATCAGTTGTTGTGCAGGAAAGTTTCCCACTCAGTTTAAGGCGTTACCTACTTTCATAAGAAGTTTCTATTAGGGAAGAAGGCACCAGGATATCAGGTGCTTGAGGCCTGGTTGAAAGGGAGTACATTTATAAAGCCAGTTCTGGAGCCCATGTGAAGCACAGCCTGTGTCCTGTGTAGTGCACTTCTGAGGCACTTTTATAAGCTCTCCCAGTCTCTCAGGATTGACAGTAAAATGGCAGGAATATTCAATTGTGTAGCTCAATTGCAGGAGCATGTTTTGCAAAAGATTGTTACACATTTTTGTGTGCTGTCCTGTTTGAAAGAAGATGCTTCTGTATCCAGGTGGATGATTGACATCAATGCTATTCTGTGTTTCAGTGTTTATTACCAGGTGTGCATCTGGGATTTAATTTATTGCCCTTGAGGGATTTTCAAGGGTAATTATGTTCTGAATAAAGCAGTCACAGGTTTTGTTCCTTACCAGTTGGCTCTTCTGTCTCTGTGCCTTTATCACTGGGCTCCTTGGAGTGTATTCTTTTCAGAGACAGCTTGCCAGTGATGAATGGGGCCTTTTCCTATATTGACCTCAAACTTAATTACTTCTTAATTACATAAATCCAGCCGCAGTGATGAGGTGTGCACAGAAAATTTATTTCATGGAGGGACTTTATAGAGCTTACAGTGCAGTTAAGTTGAAATTACATAGCAGTTATGGGAAATGTATGGTTAGTTATGCCCTATGCTCTGCCTTCCCTCAATTTTGTGCCATGAAAAAAACACATCATCTGTATAATTCACTCCAAATTTGGTTTTGTTGTCAATGAATTACTTGGAGGGTAAAAAGAGAGAACTAGTTTCTTTAATACATATCGATTCCCATTAGTGAAACAAACAGAAAACCTTGATTGTTTTGTTGTGTTCTTGATTGCTGATCCTAATTATGATTCTGAGTAGATTCCTACATTGGAAAAACAGAATAAACATGTCCACTTGTATTGTTTGCCTTTACAGATGAGCATGAAAGTAAGAAAAGTGATTAATTTCAAGTTAAGATTTTGAACAGTGAAATTTTATTTTCACAACCAAGGTGATTGTGAAGTGGAAATTTGATTCTGATATGCTTGGCACTGAACTACCAACCTTAGATATTTTACATGTAGTGAAAATACTGTTCACTGAAAGAGTTTGAGGGAGATCCACCTGCACAGATTTTGTGTATAATGAGATGATAAACACTTTATTTGAATGTGATATTTACAGGTTTATTTGTACAAGAAAAATTACATGGTTTATTTGTTTTTCCTTTCGTCTGCAGTATGTAGTGTAAATTCAGGGCTTAGTAACCAGTGGTCTTTGGAAAATTGCTTGGAAATGTCCTTTTTTTCATCAGAAGAGGTTGGACCTCATGTCAATGGTGAGACCATTGACAGTTACAGATCCTGAGGTGAGATCCAGGCTACCACTGTGTGTGATGAGCCTGCTCCCTTCTTTTAGGCTGGTACCTTTAAATGCCAGGCCAATCTTTGTAATTCCTGAATTTGACACAGAACCAGGGAAATAAGGGCAAGCCACCATTTACTTCAGCTTTCATGAAGGAGGCCTATCCCAGGCTCTAGGCAACCTGCCATCAATTATCCATACAATTCATAACAAAAAAAGCAAAAAAAGCAATAAACTATACCCACATTTGCCAACTGCCTTAGCTTAGGGCTATGAAATCATCCAGCCCCTTGCACTCCTTTAGCCCTGTAACTCTGCTCCTATCAAACATTTGTTCCAGAGACAAGCTATGTCTCTGTTGGAGTTAAAAACGTACATGTTAATATATTCCAACATACCATGAAATTTCCTAGTTTGGAAAGCTGGCTGTGCCAAGCTCCTCTTCTACAGACTATAATTTCCTTTCTGCAGAGAGAAGGAGCATCTGGACCTACTCAGTCCCCAGCACAGAGCTCGTCCACGTCAGCAAACTGGAGCTCCAGTGTGGCTGCCCAGGGTCAGCTGTGGACTGCCTGGAATCTCCTTATTAAACAAGCCCAGAGTTTTGGATCTGGACCAAACCCCTAGAACTGAACATGCTGGGACATTTGAAAAGTCCTGTTTCTATACCAGAACTCAGTTGCAAAAGGTCATTGATGCATGCTGGAGACATTTCATTGTGTGCTACAAATCTCAGATTTCAAGTGCAAAATCTTATCCGAGCATAACTATGATTAAAAACCCAATTAATAGAGGGGTCTGCTTTCATTCATTTCTTCAGTGGACAAGGCAGTAGACTGTGTTTAACTTTAATGATCTTAAACTTTCAGTTTAAGATTGTCTTGGTTTCTCTAGAAAAATTTGTTTAGAATTTATATGCTTAGCCATACTGTCACTTGATAGAAATTTGCCAGCAGTTAAACTTCTGTCAAAGGCCATAGCTGAATTGTGGTAACATAAAGTTATAATTTGGTGTGAATGGTAGATTATTAATTTTGGGGAGAGGCTGGTGTGATATCAAAGTTCAGTCCTGGTTCTGTCTCCATGGTTCTTTCTAGATGAGTGTTCTGACTTTGGTGAGAGAAAATACAGTAACATCATTCTTGGCACTAAACCCCAGGATTGTTGGCTACTGCCATGCTTGGGTAGATGGAGACATATAAATGGGATCCTCCACATTAGTCAGGGAGATTGGAACAAGATGCTTCCACTGGACAGCAGTTGTCTCCTGACCTGATTGCCTCAAAAAACCCCAACCCCAAACCCCACACTAAAAACCCAACCCCCTTATCCCCCAAAGAAAACTCAGCACCAATCTGGGTCTCCTGGTTTTTGAGGTGCTGTGTTGGCAGCCAAGTCCCACCCAGGATGTTTCTGGTTGAGCAGTGCTGAACCAAGGTCACATCTGCAGGGGATTTCTCTGGGGTTGGTTTTCAACACCAAATAATTTTGCAGTACACTTTTCCTTTGATTGCAATTTCATACTTAGGTTACTAATGCATGAAAAAATGTACTGTCAAGTCAGATAATTTGATTTACTCTCCTGACATTTCTGTTTGGAAGAGGCAGTTCTTGGAATAGGTCTTCATCTGGTGTAAATGACAGTGCTACTGTTATTTCAGGGAAATAATTTACCCAAGCTAAAGGTCTGCAAGATTAGCCAGAGACCAGGTGTGCCACATGTTCTGTTTTACCCCATTGTCTGTAAACTTGTAATGTATTAAAGACTGATTAGTTCCTATTGTGGTGTTCGTTGTCATGTGTATAGCTAATGCTAACCATACTTAGCAGTCATGCAATGAAATTCTTATCCTTACTAAGCTTACCTTGCATGTAAAGGACATGCATAAATTTGGAAATATTTCCTAACCTCCAGGCTGTAATTTGGGGTTAGGAGAAACTCCAACACACACACACACACTTCTAAACTGGAAAAACAACTGAAAATGTAACAAGTTGTTGTTTGCTTTTTTTTTTTTTTTGGCTTCTTATCCAACAGAGCCCTGAAAAGCCTGAATTAAGGCTTGGATTAGGGCCTCATTCCGTTGTTGTGATGTTGTTACTGAGATTCTCAGTTCTTTGTCCTAATTGGAGAACATGGAAAATAACTTTTCTTCCCTCCTGGGTGAGAAGCTGGGCCCTGGTATGGCCTCGTATTGAGTGATCAGTGGATGCCATTTCAGGTATCGTGTGATGTTGCACAGGAAAACGGCTGAATTTAGAGCCCTATGAAGTTTGCATGAGAAATGAGGACTATGGGGAATGAAACAGACAGGTTTCAGTGTGTTAATTCCCATTCAGAAGTAGGTAATTCAGTATTTTCACTGATACGAATATATATGTCTTGAAAGAGGAGCAGATCTTTTTTGCCTGGTCTCTCAGGAGCTGGGTAGTGTTGCCTTAGATTCTGTGATATTAGTAAAACTACTGTTAGTACTACCTAAATGTAACTGTAGGAGGCTTGTTTATCTCCTCCTGACTGAAATGTTTTGTTATTTAAATAAAGCATTGGGATATCATCAAGCTTGTGGTCCACAGAAATGAATAAAATTAGGCAAATTATGTCCATGTTTATCTTTTCTGTATGTTAAGTCAGGAAGAAAAGCAACTGATAAGATTAATATCTAGCTAAGTGAACATTTGAAGTTTTTGAGCTCATGTAATCTCCTGGAAGTATAGAAATCTCCTGATTGCTACAGAGCTCTTCTTAATAGACTGGGACAAATGCTGAAGTGTGTGTAAACAAATCTGTGTATGCATATGTGAGGCAAAAGTAAGAAAAACATTTACTGTGTTGATGAATGAATATTAGAGTGCATCACTCAAAAAGAAAAACAAGACATTGTGAATGTTGACAGTGAGATATTATTTCTTGTTTCCCCCCAGTTTTTATGGAAATGTTTAGGAATAACTTATACTTTAAATTTTCTTTCTCATCCAGTCAAACTGTGTTTCCAAAAAAGGGGGAGAAAACAGTATAAAACAAATTTAACTTGTTTAGAAAAATTAAGCTTTATTCTGCAAATTGAATTACTAGACAAAAATGCACTGAGAAGTCTGGCTTTTTGCCATAGGGGAATTTATTAACTGATGTCCCTGTGTAAGGAGTCCTCAATACAATGAGGTAAGCAACCCTTATCTCTTCTACAGCATCTGTAACTGCTGCCCCTAGAGCCAGGAAGATTTCTCTCCTTGCTAGACCCATGGGTGTTTCCAGTATTGCTGACTTGATTCAAAAACTATGTAAACAAGAAAAATGGACATGGAGCAAAGAATTCACAAGCTGTGAAACTCAAGTGGGGGAAGAGTTGAGTCCCATGCTGAGAGGAGATGTTTGTTGTTTCACTGGTTCCTTTTTTTTTTTGCAGCATCACACAGCAGCACTGGATTGTTGGTGAGAACTGGGAGGAAAGGAAAGTAAACCTTTCAGCCTTGTGCTAAATCAGCACAGGTTTCAATTAAAACCTAGGGATTTTCTGTTTTTTTAAAGATCTTCAGTTTTTGTGCTGCTTACTGTTCTCTGGAATTGTCCCAGAACTTAATAAGCAATATGGTTGAATGTAAGTTATTGTTTAATATTGTGTATTGGTTAATAATATGCCTTGTGTTCTAGAACAAAAATAATCAAGAAAACATACATTAAAAAAAGAATTAATGATATGACCTGCTTTTGTACTTATTGAATAATTATAATGGAAGGAGATATTTCTTTGTTTCTCTAAATAACTCTCTTACCTCGTTTTTTCCCCCCCAGCTGATAAACATAGTTTGGGAAAATGGAAATATAAAATATGACACTGACATCAGCTTTCTAAAATTCCATTCTGGCAAGCATTTTCTACACTTCCATTAGATCCTGATAGAAGTGAAATCAAAATATTTTGTAGCCAGTGCAGAAAGGCAGGAAACACTGTTAATCTTTGTGAGCTGGGGTGTTTATTTTTATAGCTATGGATTAAAGCTCTCTCCTATAGTTGGCAGGAGAAGACCCTTATTTGATAATGCTTAGTAACTTGGCATCACATCGATTTTCATAATTGCCTTTTCATGTATTGCACTGCAGCTGTTTCTTTTCCAGTGATCCAGGTATAACTTTGAGTTACCTGAGATGAAACCCTTGTACTGTGTTAACAAGTATCTCTCCTGTGGGTGGTGAGGCCCTTTAAAAAAAATTACTTTCTCTATGTTTATAAATGAGTTAAAAGCATAGCTCTTCATTTGGAAACATTTCTGACTGTAAGCACGTTTGTCACTCCAGTGCATGGAAAAAACACTGATGGTTCTGGTTTGTATTTCTGGAAAGTCAACATAAATGTTTAATTAAAACAACCACAACAAAAGCCGTGTTCTCCCATTGTAAGGGCTCTTTGGGTATGATGAAAGTAAGTGTAACTGGGTGTAGCAGTTGATCCTCTTTTCATGTGACAAAGGTTTAATGTGGAGAAATCATATTTCTCTTAGTTATGGAGGGGACTAATGATAAAATTTATAGAGCAGAAAAAATAAACTAAGGTGTAGTATTTGAGAGTAAAATCTGTTCAAAAACACCTAGAGAGTTTAAAAGCTCACCTAGGGAGTGTGTGTGTGTATGAAAATGAGGTTTTCCACCTAGAGTCAACTTCAGCACCTCTGATGTATCCAGAAGACATTTTTTTAATTGAAACAACCAAGCCAGAGGATGGAATGCCCTTACAAAAGAATTCCCGTGAGGAAAGGTGCACCAAAAACCTGGGAACTGGAGATCTTTATTTGTGTTTGATAATCGCTCATGAGATGAAATGAGACTGAGTCAGGCCTTTGGTTAGCTGTTGTCAGGATCAAGCTGTAGTTTGTTCAGGGTGACAAAATAGGACATGCAGTGTGTTACAGAGACTTCTGGCTGTGAAGAGCAGGGGTAAATCACTTTCTAATCAAACTGAAATAAAAAACCCAGATACTTGTGGGGCATCTCAGAAAAAAAACCAGATTTTTCTTTATTTTCCAGTGGATTGAAGCTAGATGGTTGAATATATCTTTTCAATACCACTGTTTCTAAGTAAGAGATACCTATGATTACAGAATCATAGAATGTCTTGTGTTAGATGGGAACTGCCAGGACTGTGGAGTCCAATTGCCATCATAATATTAACATCAAAACCATTATTATTATTATTATTATTATTATTATTATTATTATTATTGAGAAGCAAGTAAACTGAGCAAAGCAATAGTTTTCAGTCTAACATTGAAAATGCTTTCAAATTTTATAACAGCTATTAATTTACAGAAATCAGGTGTTAAACAGAATCTAACTAAAAAAAAAAAAGTTGAACTTATCTTTCCAACTTAAGTGCAGACTAAGGTCAAATTTCTGCAAAGTGACCTCTAGCTGGCCTGCCAAAAAAAAAAAAGGGGAGGAAGGAATGTACTTGATGAGTAGCTGTCCTCACAGTATCTCAGGGTGAATGGGCCTACTATTTTGGAGAGGTAAAGATTTCAGTGTTCTAAATTGGGAGACATGTAGGCCTGAATTTTTGAAAGAAGCAATTTATTTGCCCTTTTTACTTCAGGTCGAGTGGTGGTTGTACATCATTTCATTAGAAAACAACAATAAAAGAAGTCTTTCCAGCTGAACAACCACAAACAAGGGACAAATACTTTCAAATACTACACATTCCTCAACTATAATATAGGAACAAAGTAATATTATATAACCTAGGGGGTGTTCTTTTGAAACTTCAAAGTATTTAATATCCTTTGATGGAATTAATTAAATTTCAAAATATTTTATGTAAATTGTCATCTTCAAATTGCTGTTTCATGGTATGATGGAAAAAGATCCCCTTAAATTATAAATTTATGAAGTAATTTTCTTGAGTATTAATCATAACTAAAAAGGTAGCATGCACAAATCACATCTGTACATTTGAGATACTTTAGAATGTATACATAATATATGCCTAGTACAGCATTTATTCAAAACAAGTTAAGGATCCTGATCTTAGGAGGAGATTGTACAGGAAACTTCACAGTCTGTCTTTTCTGAATTCATTAAATGAACAGAAGAAATCATCACGAAAAAATAAATTTCAAAAGAGTTATCTGAGAATAATTAGCATTAGTAGTTTTTAGGCAGGGTGTGTGCAAATTGTGTCCCTATTTCCATTATTTGTCATGCTGCATCAAATATTTTAAGGACTTCAGAATTAGCCAACATACTCTGCCTTTTCTCTGGAAGGCACTACATACCAGCAAAATATTTCCAACTTCATTAAAATTTATAGCAAATAGTTCATGTTAATTATGCAAAATAAATATCTGGTACATGATTTTCATGTTCGTCATACAAGAAAAAACAAATTATGGTTTAAGGCTTAAATAATTTTGCAAGTGGAAGATTACCTAATATTATATTTGAATTCAAACATCAGGTTTTTGCAAAGCCAGGCATGTGCAAGCTGAACCTGGAGTTGAGTCAAACCAAAACACAGGTTATTCTACAAATGTTAAAACCCTCCCAGCCCTGTGTGTAGGTTATTCAAAAGTAGCATGAAGCTTGCAAACCAATCTCAGCTACAATCCTGAACATACCAGCATGAGCCAACGTGCTGGTGAAGCCTGCTGGACACACACACACACTTTTGCACACCTCAGAAAAGGAATATTTTTATTTAATAGGCCAACTTAAAGGTTGTCCATGCCTTGGTATCCAAAATATCGGTAAAGTACCTATATTTAAGCAATTGAATCGAGCCAAATATATTGATTAGTGTGTGCCTGTGGAAGTTTTTCTTCTGCATTGTTTAAATAGGTTTTTATACCTGCTTTACACTTGGAGTGATATTCAGCCATTATTTTTGTCAAGTGCAAACCTGCAGTTGTTTTTTGGAGAGTAACTCATAGCCACATTTAAATGACTAACTCATGTAATGTAATATTTTGAATCTTATAGAATGCCAAGAATTTTTTTGAAACGTATTTTACCTGTACTTTTGATTTGAGTGTAAGATTGGATAACTAATAACAATGGTGCAATTACAGAGTAAAACCAGCAAGCACATTAATAGTCACCTATGCTAAGTGTATATTGAGACAGTAATGGTGAACCAATTGAAAATTGGCATAGCAGGTCACGAGAAATGCAGCCCAGAGCAAGGTTCTCAGTGACAGACAGACATTGAGGGAAGTCAAGGATGCAGCAGGAGAACTGAGTAAGGAAATCCAGAGCAGGAACAAGAATGAGGGCTCAGGAATCCTGAGCTCAGCTATGTGAGGATGTATGTCAAGCAGAAAATAAACCTAATAGCTTTCCCTTATATAAATAGCATAAATAAATATCTGATATGTCAGGATTTCAGTTTGAAGAAGATTGATTGTGAGTAGTGCAGACCTGCCAGAACCTGACACTAAACATGCAGCAGGCCAGGACTCATCATTAAGCTTTTTCTGTTCTCATGACCTGGAAAGGATTTTACAGCAAAAATACCTGAGCTCCACTTTATTTATAATTGAGTTGTTTTCTGCAAAGTGGGAAGGTAAACAAAGTTCAAACTGCTTGATAATCCAGAAAACCAGTGTCCCCCTCAGTGTTTTTGGATCAATGCCTATGATGAATGCCTGATGCTCTGATGCTGACTAAATGAGAATTTATTAGGCGTGGGTTGCTTTAGGTTGTTTCGTGTGACTCTGCAGATGGTTTGTGGGAGGAGGACATAGGAGCAAAGGTAGGAGCTGGAAAATGATTAGATGCATCTGATACATACATTGCTGATGTTAGACTTTTCTTGAAAACCGGCGAAATGCACATGCAATTAATTAAAACTTGGTTACTAATAAAGCATTTTGAAATGGAATACTAGAACTAAACAAAAAGAAGGAATATTCTCATGCTGATAATAGTAAATGAGGTAAATGTCATGAAACTAAAATACAGATAATGCTGTGCTGCTCATTAAGTTCTTTAATTCTATGAAAAGTTAGCTGCTACAAGTCTAAATGATGACTGAACAGTACATTTGTTGCCAGAGATGCCATTATTAAGCTTGTATTTTTTGTGTAAAAGACTGCAGCCTCTCAGAAACAATAGTTTAAAGGCAGCCAGAATGGGAGGATGTTTTCTGTTCTCGGGCAGGGGAGATGAGCAGACAGTCGTGTGCAGTTCTTGCACTGGCTGCCCTGTGTGCAGTCCGTGTTGGAGTGTGGCTGCAGCAGAGCTGACCAGTGTGCCAGGTGTTCCCCGGGGCTTGTTCACGTGCAGTCAGGTACCTGCGGTGTTCTCTGCAGGGGCTGGGTGCTGCCTGTCTCCTGCCACCGTGATCAGGTGTGGAAGGCATTGGTTACAGTCTGCTTCCTGCACAAAAAATGCCCGTGGGTTGGACTGCAGCTGTGGGAGCATAACAAAGGTCTCTTTTTCATAAGATTGCAACAAATAAACCAAAGAGCCTTCCTGAGTGTTAGGAATTACAGGTTTTGATAAGGGACAACCTACAATTCAGAAACATCATAGTGTCACCTTAGCAGAACCCGTCTATAATTTTGCCTGAAATTTTTAAGACTGAAATGACCTTTTTCTAGAGTTAAGCTTTGGATGGGACCCCACTGCATTTAAGGTAAAAGGTGCAAAGGTATGCTTATCTGGGAAGAATTCCACTTCAATTTTTCCTTAATTTATTGATTTGTACATTGATATTCTTCTCAGATTCTGTGTGTCTAAAAGAGAAAAATCAGGAATAAACCTATGTGGTAGTGAGGCTGATTTTATAGATGTCTTCTGCCTGTTTAGCTTCAGCTGCTTAAAACTGTAGTGCTTTAATAGTTAGCAGGTACACTGATAATTAAATAATTAAACATCACGTAAATTGATAATAAACATCAAGGGTGCTTCTGGATTCATATCAGCCACCAAAATGAGAGTTTATGCATTCTAAATGAATCTGTGAACTGTTTCAATACTATCAGATGGAATACATTTGAAAACTGATTTTGTGCCAAAGTGAACAAAAAGATAGCTTTGTCCTCAGTGCCAAGAAGATGTGTTTTCACCACTAGATAATTAATGTGCATTTACTCATGCCAATGTGGAAAACCAGCCTGGATTTTGCTGTAAAGTAACTGTGTGAGATAGTTACTGCAGTGATGGTTGACCTTGACTCCATTGGGATTTTACAGTGCACTTTCTAATGGCAGTTCTTCTACCGTGAAAAAAAAGTCCAACAAAGGAAAAACTAAAACAGCTGCTTTGCTCTCATTCTAAGAAAATAAACTTGTATTTATAAAGATTTTTTTTCGTAGTAATATGTATCTTAGTCTATATTTATTCTTTTCCAACCAACTGCAATCATACCAGGTAAGAAACAGGACAGGTTTGAAACCTGGAGGCCCAGATAGAGAGGGAGAGAGTGCCAGGTCTTGGGGGTTTTTCTTCACTTTCTGGAAGGACAGAAACTCCAGGACTTTCTGGAGAATTTTAGGGGATGGTGAAGGAATATTTTAGGGTATGAATGGAACTGAAATTCAAAGGACATAGACCATGCTGTGATTTGGTAAGAAAGGGGATGCAGTCCTGACTACACACTTCTAAAGGAATTGCTGAAACAGAAATGTATTTCCAATGCAAAACCTTATGAAATCATTAGTCTTATTTAAAAAAAAAATTAGCTTTTTAGTTGTTTTCTCCACTTGTTTAGGTTTTTTAGGCATTCCTCCATGCTTTTTTCTTTTAAGTTACTTTGTATTTTAAAGATTTCCTTTGCACACTTGGGGCTAAAGTTCTTTCTTCTCCTGAAAGATTAAATCCTCATAAATAATATGAGAACGTAGAGTTTTAAGAAAAACACTGTGCATCTTCAGTCTCACCATCAAATCATGAGAGGAGATAATACATCTGCTCTATCTTATTCCTTGGCACTGACAACTGTGATTATGTTTGGATGATATGTGAGGTGGAAATGGGTAGAATTCACATTGAAATGCCATCTAAGACTGGAATAATAACTATGTTTATAATAATCTTTATTATTACCATTATGATCAATATGTTCTTATGATCAGAAGAGAAATAGATGCTTTCTTGTGTCATGGTGAACACCATGTATGTTTGACTAGTCAGTGTATAAAATTTATTGTGTCTCTGTAAATCAGACTTTATTTAAAATGAAGATTTTAAAACTTTTGCATTTCATTTTTAATTTATACACTTTACTAGTTGTTTTGAATTATGCAGAGATATATATTTACTCAAAATGGGAAGAAATGAGAATATATAGTGGAAGTATTTGATATACCTGGAAATATCTAACCAAACTAAAACTTGGTGTTACACCATACAATGTAGTGTAAAGTTTCAAAATGCTTTTTTGTACCATTGCTCTTAGAAATTTCCGAAGCTGTTCACTATCTGTAAGAAAATATGATACTGACCTGACTTCAGAGGTAAATGGCAGCTAAGAAATAAGGTTTGAGAGTCTAAAAATAACCAGTCTGAAACATTCTCTGAAAAAGCTATTTTGAACTGCACCATACCTTAATTTTTGTGTATGTGAGAAAGAAAGAGATGCTCTAATGGATTTTTATCTAACTAAACTCTAGGAAATTATTCTCAGCTGTGAGGCTCCTGTAAGTAAGCATTGGAACAATGATTTCTGAGAGTAATTGATAAAACATGCCATCCTTTATGTAACAATTAAATCCACAGATCAATAGGGTTTGATACTGATTGGCCTCAAGGGGCTTGGAATTTTTCAGCTCAAGGATTGAACACTGTGGTTGGTGGGGTTGGGCTTCCTAAATGCTCTTCTGGTTCATCAATGTGAAATAATGTGTCATCAAAGAAACTGTGAGGTGGTCTCTAAACCAGTATAAACAGACACAGTTATTTGAACTGCATGCCTTGATCACCTTTTGTTAGCATTGCTACCAATATATTGATTTGTGCCTTAGTGCAAGCTATGTATAAATTCTACATTGTTTTTTTATATATATATGTATGTATGTATATATGTGAAATACATTTTGTGGTTGTAAACTGAAAAAAATGGGAGGAAACTGATGTTGTCTTCAGTTGTGTTATTTCATCATCTTTAGTGGGAAGAATTACTTGTGTATGAAAATAGTCTTCATAAAGACCTAGTGTGTTTGCAAGGGACGTTTTGTGGGACTTTTGCCAGCACTGACCCATTGCTGTAAGTAAGCTCTGTGGCTAGTAACATGTATGATGCTGTGTCAGTGAGTGCCACATGTCAAAAAAGGTAAGCATTTTACATATGAAGGACATTTCTAGAAATGGAAAACCTGAAGCAGTTGAAATTTAACAGGCAGGAAGCTGGGAGGCTTTGCTTTCCTGAAAGGAAAATGGTCCACAAGTGCCTGGTTTCATTTCAAACATGCTGTGTGGTGAACATGCAGTCAAACACTGAGCAAACACTGAGTGTACTTCATTAAAGGCTTGTTGGAGCTGCTGGGGTGTTCATACTCTCCCATGGGTTCCTACAGCTCTCTGGAATTTCTCTGCATTTACTGTGATGTTTTATTTGCTTTATAAAGTAGATATTGGTTAATGCCATGCTGTGAGAATGGTGTCCTCTCACCACCCACCTGGTAGTGCCTGCTGGCCATGAACTACATTCCCCATGAACTCCCCTTTGGTGATGTGTTTGAGTCTAAAACAAATCAGTGCCAAGCGAGCAGCTGACTTAGGGCTCAGCTCACTGGTGCACCTCTGCTGGATTGTGCTTTTCTCTTGCCATGAACAGCACCAGTTCAGCTGCTGTTGCCTAGACCAGGCTTTTTCTTTATTTTGAGTAAGTCAGGGTGATAATGTGAAATAGAGAGGAAAAAATGCACCAGCAGTGATTTGTTGAGTGTAAATGGGAAGGGAAATAAACTCTGGCCAAGGGCTGAAAATCAATCTCATCAAGCTAACCTGGGCCTTCAGACTGATTTGTATTCCACATTTTCTGGATTTAATCTGCCTTGGGATTTGGGAGATATTTTTAAAGAAATGGAATAGTTTTCTGAACTCTGGAAGACTGAAGATATTTCCGTTTGAAATGGCCTTCCTGGCTATATCTCAGTTTCCCATATGCACTAAAATACTGGAAAATGTGCTTTAGTTCTTTTGTAGTATGGTGGGATGTAATCAGTCATAAAGACAGATGAAATGTAGATTTTTTTTCTTTTCCCATGCTTGGGTCAGTAATTATTACTGTCAGGAATTTTCCCTTATCACTCTTTCATGTTTATCTAGTTCTCTGAGTACAAAATATATGGGAACTGCAGGGGGCAGGGGTACAGTGACTGCAGGAAAGGAAACCCACAGATATTTGCTAAGAGCAGCTGATCCCTGGGATAATGGATTTTCAGCAGTTTTCTAAATGTGGGCCCTGAAAAATGTTGGGAGTGCAATGTACTGCAGAGCATTTTAAATCTGCCAACAACACATTGCCTTTTCCTCTGGCTTTCTTTAAAGCGAGGGCTGAGGTGCATCTCCTGAATACATCTCAGTTCTGTGTTGGAAAAAGGGGACATTTCCACAATCCTGGCTGGTTTGTTTGCTTTTATGCCCTGGGTTTTATTTGGGGACTGACTTAGAGGGGGCTGAATTAGAAACTGGGCTCTGATGTCATCTGGTCAGGGCCCAGGTTTGGAATGTCAGGACACCAAGCTGCATTTGCATTTTATGCACTTCATACACAGCTGTAGTTATCTTAGGGGATTTCTGTACGTTAATATTGAATTTATTAAATCCATTTGGAAATATATTTAAGGAGCTATTTAAATAATTTGGGTTTAAATAGATTTTTACCATTTTATATGTTCTTTATTGTGTGTATTTAATATGCTCTGAATTTGATAAACAAACACTTGTATTTCCTTGTAGCTCACAGAGCTATATGGATGATTTCCTGAGTTTAAGTTTGGTAGGACACATTTGTAAGACTGTAAAAGCTGCAATGGAAAAGTGATTGGAAAGAGATTTGCTTGATTATATTAAGAAATGTATTTGGATTGAGTATTTCTAGATACTGGCCATGATAGCAACACCATCCAAACACGAGAAAAAAGAAGTCTTTTCCAGGATCCCCCCCGTCCACTTTTATTGTTTTTCCTGTAGGGAAGTTTTCTCTCTTTGATGCCTCTTTGTATTGCTGAACTTGGATAAATAAAAATTAAATAGGATAAAATAATTATTTACAATATTATTTACAATAATATATTCCTAATACAAATATATTGACGCCTTCTCTCAAATTAGTTTGAATTTTTTAAAAATAGAGCCCTACCATCCTGATTTGGTCGTGGCCTCCTGTATTATTATGGTGTCCCTTTTTTTAACTGGTCAGAACATGCACTAAATATCTGTTAAGTACAGTAAGTTGAATCTGGTACATTTCCAGACTGGCCTGTTTGAAAAACAGAAGGAAATTTCATGCATATAAATCTATTAAAAAAATCTGAATGAATGAAATCCCAGAGTGATTGTGTCTGCTTTCCATTTATTATGTATGCTGTCCTGCACAGAGCAGGATATTATAAAATAATGTAATGCATAAGTCACGAACAAAAATCTTGTGAGGGATTTTAATTCATGGGAAGAAAAACTCTAGCTTACATTCCTCGAAGTCACAAACTCCTGAATAGAGCCTTCACCTGAGGACATTGTAACCTTGTTGTAAGGTGCTACTTCAAATGAACAATTCTGTAGAAGGGATTCTGCACCCTTTTTATACCCTGCCATGTATGTATCTTTTGGTACAGTTAAATAATCCACTGTGTCAGTAATGTAGGTTTTGTCTTGCCAACAGAAGTTATTATTCTGGGTTTTTTAAAAAATTCTGGTTTGGGCTCAAATCTATATTTTAAGAATTTCTTTGTAAATGTAAGAGAATTCTTGGTTTAGTTTAAAACAGGAAGAGAAGAAGAAATCTCAGGCTACTTTATGCTGTTTACTATTATTGGCAGATATCTGAAAGCACTTTTTGAAAGCAGTTAACAGATAAAATAGATCCTGAACAACGTGCTTGTTAAGTGCAGGGGTGTGTCTGATTCAGCTGCTTCAGGTTTCCAGACCATCCAGCAGTGGAAAGGGGGGGCAGTAGGGTCGTCTCCTGCTCCCTGAAGTGGGATTGACTGAGGTGCTAGGGATGAAACACCAGAATCACAGCCTGGCTGTGATTAGTAGCCAGTGCCAGAAGATGAGTAAATAGCAGCAGGACGTATTTCTCCCCACCATATGAGACAGAACACTTAAAAGGCAGAGCTGCTAGTAAGCTCTAAATAGAAGAGTCCGGAAAATAAATTCCTGCAGCATCGTTTTGATTTTCCCTACGTATCTCAGAGCTTTGAAGCTGTTCTGGCAAGTGATGATTGGTTTGTTTTTGTTGGATATCTCAGCATGTATTCATTATGCTTACAACAGACATGAAAATTGCAAATAAATTGAGTAAACCATTTTAAAATATACTATGTGCTGTAGACATAGGAAATTTGAGGAATGTGTTTAAATTTTAAGCCCTCACCACCTGTTTGCAGTAGGAAAAAAATCTGATAGGTGCTGCCTCCTTTTTGACCCCGAGTTATGGGTAACTTCTGTGGAGGATTCCTGTAACACAAGTTGCTTACATCTTGGGTAAGTGTTTTTCACAAAGTGGCATTTCAAGCTCCTTCACACACACACACACAAACAAAAAAAAGAAAAATGAGTTGTTTGCTGTAGTCAACTTCTTAAATTTTACTCTATATAATTTGTTATTGGTGGTAGAATTTTTCTATACGTATTTATTGCACTTAATGCTGGGGCAACTGAAGCAGTCTAAGCTTAAAGAGAGGGCAAGGAAAATGGACTAAAAATGGTGTTAATAGTTCACTTTCCCATCTGTCATCTCCTGGCAATATGCCACTAAAAGGAATTATCTTTTTTTTTGAAAGAGAAAACTCAAACACTGAGCATCAGTAATGGCCTGCAGAGGGCAACTTTTATGCGTGTTAAGGTGAACAGCTGATGCAGAAGATTGATTGTGTACCAGAACTTTAGGTTGCAAAACTTTGCTCAATGGTTTTTTTAGATAAAGTTCTTTGATCTGTGTTAAACCAGAGTTCCTCCTCTGGGTATTTTGAAGTGTTCACCCTGAGAAACTACAGTGTAAGTGGGTGGATCTGGCAGGAAACTACCACTTTCAGCCTAGAAAAATGATCTCCTGTGGCATAAAAATAGATATAAAATGTGGCACAGAAGCTCTTTTGTCTCTTGAGTTTGGCAAGCTTTCTGTGGGGATAGAAATTTATGTGGAAGTGCTTATTGAAGGTATTGATCAGAGGTTTACCAGTCTTCCACTGAAAGAAAATGAAAGATTTGCTGTTCAGGTGGCTTTTGAACCACTTGGGATTTGAGAGCCAAGAAATACATCTGCAATAATTGAATAGAAGTCTAAAGGTGTTAATTGAGTTAAATTTCAGAAATGCTTTGCTAGAAGATTCAGTTTTAGTTTTAAAGTTTTACAACAGATCTTTATGAAGAATGAGAGAATCAGTGAAGGACAATTAAGGCAGATTTTAGGGTTTAGTTTGGAAATGGACTTGTCTGTTATTGCAGCTCAGGCAATGGTGCATCAATTTCAGAGGACAATATGCTTTGCTTGGTATTGAAGAAGTCATTAGTTAACTAACTTCTCTTTCTTGTCTAATTGCTTTTGCACTGTTTGGTGAGATCTGACATTCCCAGTGGGTCTTCATAGCCACAAGTCAATATTTTAGCTTTTGCCTTTTATGAAAGTAGGTGTGAATGTTCCAGTTTTATTGACTCATGCTGTTGAGATGAAGGCATCCTGCAGAGCATATGCTGACAACCTGAAAAATGTCAGTTTGGTTGAAAATAACCAGTTTACATGTATGAAAGCTTTTACATACCGAAGTGGCAATCAGCATCTCTAGCGGGGAAAAAAGTAATCAGCCTGATGTAGTAATTAGAGACGAGTTATTTCATCAGGCTTGGTATGCTGACTCTCCAAACTGCTCCCTTGGCGTGGGCATCCAGGCAGTTCCCAGAGGAGCTGCAGTCCGGGCTCAGCATCCTGCTGGCTCTGTGCCATTCCAGCCTTGTTCTGGGATCCCTGCTGGAACTGCCCCAGGCTCGAGCTCACCCTATGAGCAGAGTGCAGGTGTGTTTGGAGATGTCCATGCAGAAACTGCATCTGCCTGGGCAGGCAGAATCTCCTCCACAGATCTTAAATATTCTCTTGCTGCTCTCTAATTGACTCAGCGGGAGATGGAATTTATCACTTAGGGCAGCTTTGCTAGGCATTGCAAATTAGGCTCAGGTTGGGTATCCCATGCTGCCCTGTGTGCTAAGAAATTTGTAGAAATCACTGGTTATGAAAATGCTCAGGAGTGGCTCTTTTCAACATCCCCAAACCTTACCTAGATTTCAAATTGCAGACCATGTATTCTCACAGGCCATTGTGATTTAGTGAGGAAATTTCACTTCCCTTTTTTATTATCTGAGGTGGCATCTTTGGCATTGAGCTAAAATAATTTCCTGTTTGTGGAGATGGGGAAGTTCCCAATTGTTGAAAGTAGCATTATAACACAGATGTGTTAAGGCTGAAGCTCGTGCTGTTTGAATAACTGCTTAGTGTCTGTGCTATGTATTGTGACTTCAGGTTGGAACTGGAGTTTCAGAAGGCAAACATGGAACAAGCATTGCTCACTTCTATAGGTGGTAATATATATAAAATATATATATATACATACACAGTGAATACAAAAGGTTGGAGGTCCTTGTGTATTTACAACTTTTAAACCTAAATGGTCAGTCAGTGCTGAAGAGGGAATTTCACCACTATGAAAAAGGCAATATGATATTTATCTGTAAGCCATGGGTTACATCCCAGAACTTTTCTCGAGTATTTAAAGAATAATTCTTTCGAACTATTTGAGCGAACTACTTATTCAATAGCACCAATAAAGGATCCTATAAAATGATCTAGTTTGGAGTAAAAAAAAAAAAAGAAATAATATTGTCCAAATGTAAATATGGGTATGTATAAACCAGAAATTTCTGTAGCACTTGGTTAAATTTCTGAAAGATTATTCACTGGATTCTTGCATTTGGAGGGGAAAGTAACTGTTAGACCATCCATTATGTGACCCTTTAATCTCATACTTCATTCGCTCTCACCACTTTACTCTCAAGCCCATTATTCTGTGTTTTTATTGATTACATCACTATTGAAAAATGCAGTGTGCCTCATTATCCCAGTCCTTCCAGAACTGTTAACGGTACCTTTTCATTTTTTGACAGCTCCTCACCTATCTAGCTAGA